>NC_057814.1:93856973-94156973 GCF_018294505.1 Triticum aestivum | reverse complement strand
CCAGACCGAGAATTGGAGTTTGCAATTGACTTGGTGCTTGGAACCACCCCGATACATAAGAAATATTATCGGATGCCTTCCTCAGAATTGGTGGAATTGAAGAAACAATTGGATGAGATGCTGCAGAAAGGATACATCTGTCCAAGATCTTCACCATGGGGATCACCAGCGATCTTCGTGGACAAAAAGGATGGCAGTCTACGAATGTGCATAGACTACTGACAGCTGAATGACGTCACCATTAAAAACAAGTATCCACTGCCAAGGATTGACGATCTGTTTGATCAACTCAGTGGGGCTAAAGTATTCTCAAAAATTGATTTGAGGACTGGATATCTTCAGCTCAAGATAAAGAAGGAAGATATTCCTAAGACTGCGTTCACCACTCGGTACGGTCTTTATGCATATACTGTTATGTCCTTCGGCCTCACCAACGCCCCTGCCTTATTTATGCATATGATGAACAAGGTGTTCATGGACTTCTTGGACAAATTTCTGGTGGTGTTCATTGATGACATCCTCATTTACTCCAAGAGCAAGGACAAACACAAGGAACATCTTCGAGCAGTTCTGCAAAGGCTTCGCGACCATCAATTTTATGCCAAATTCAGCAAATGTGAGTTCTGGCTCCAGCAAGTGGGATTTCTCGGGCATATCCTCTCGGTAGAAGGAATCTCAGTGGACCCAAGCAAGGTGAAGGATGTACTTGATTGGTCCGCCCCCACAAAAGTCTCAGAAATCCGGAGTTTCCTTGGACTAGCCGGATATTATCGCCGTTTTATCGAAGGATTCTCCAAGATCGCCAAGCCAATGACTGAGCTTCTTAAGAAGGATAAGAAGTTCGTATGGACTGCGGACTGCGAACGGAGTTTCAATGAGTTAAAAATCAGGCTAACATCGGCACCAGTATTAACTCTTCTAGACATTTACCGCAGTTTTGATGTCTACTGCGACGCATCCAGAAAAGGACTTGGGTGTGTACTCATACAAGATGGCAAAGTTGTGGCTTATGCATCTCGACAACTGCGGCAACACGAAGGAAACTATCCTACTCATGATTTGGAATTGGCCGCGGTGGTGCACGCTTTGAAGGTCTGGAGACACTATCTGATTGGAAAAAAGTGCCAGATATTCACCGACCATAAGAGTCTCAAGTATATATTCACTCAGCCCTATTTGAACCTTCGACAGCGAAGATGGCTCGAGTTGGTTAAGGACTACGACCTCGGAATAAATTATCACCCGGGCAAAGCTAATGCGGTGGCTGACACCCTCAGCCGCAAACCAGCCAACCTTAATGCTCTAATGGACTCCTTGCCTCCTGAGCTTTATGAAGAAATCATGCAGCTCAATTTGGTAATCACCGACGCCCGTCTTGCGAACATATTGGAAGTTTCCCCTACTCTCGAAGAAGAAATCCGCAGTGCTCAGGCAGATGACAAGAGGTTGAAAATATATGTCTAGAAGATACACCAAGGGCATGCATCAGATTTCTCTACGGATCAGCGAGGTTCGCTAAGGTTCCGAGGAAGACTTTGCGTACCCAACCAAGAAAGTCTGAAGAAGAAAATATTGGCAGAAGCACATGAAGCACCATACTCAATTCACCCCGGAGGTACCAAAATGTATGAGGACCTTCGTCAGGTATTTTGGTGGGATGGAATGAAGAAAGACATCGCATACTTTGTGGCCTGTTGCGACATATGCAACAAGGTAAAGGCGGAACACCAAAAACCCGCCGGACTCTTCCAACCTCTGCCGGTATCCCAATGGAAAGGGGATGATATCTGCATGGATTTCATCACCGGATTACCAAAGTCTCATCGAGGAAATGACGCAATATGGGTCATAGTGGACACCTTAACAAAGGTGGCACATTTCCTTCCTATCCGGACCACATACCGTGCAAATCAACTCGCACAGCTGTATGTGTCAAGAATCGTCAGTCTGCATGGATTACCCAAGACTATCACCTCCGACAAGGGATCTCTCTTCACCTCCGCATTTTGGTCCCGACTACATCAAGCATTGGGGACCGCTTTGAAATACAGCACGGCTTATCATCCTCAGACAGATGGACAGACTGAGCGAGTAAAACAAATACTCGAAGATATGCTCCGGGCATGTACATTGGCCCAAGGGACCGAGTGGGAAGACTATCTGCCCTACGCCGAGTTTTCCTACAACAACAGTTTCCAAGCCAGCTTAAAGATGTCACCCTATGAAGCCCTGTATGGCCGGAAATGCCGCACTCCATTGAACTGGTCTCAAACCCGAGACAGCCGCATTTTCGGCACTGATTTAATGCTTGAAGCGGAGAAGCAAGTCAAGGAAATTCGAGACGGACTGCAACTGGCCAAATCCCGACAGAAGAGCTACTATGATGCCAAACATCGTCAGATCAGCTTCGAACCCGGAGAACACGTATATCTCTGAGTCACCCCTATGAAAGGAGTCAAGAGGTTTCAGACCCGTGGAAAATTGGCACCCAGATATATCGGTCCATTCCCCGTGATGGCCAGAGTCGGAACCATTGCATATCAGTTGGAATTGCCACCGGAACTGTCAGAAGTACACAACGTGTTTCACATCTCACAGCTAAGGAGATGTATCTCGCCACCGGAGAAAAGGATTGATATGGCAGAGATAGAATTGGCCAAGGATTTGACTTATGAGGAAAAGCCAATCAGAATATTGGATCAGACAGAAAGGGTCACTCGCAGCAAAGAAATAAGGTTTTACAAGGTTCAGTGGGAGCATCACACCGAAGACGAAGCGACCTGGGAAAGAGAGGAATTTTTAAGGACTGCATACCCAGAATTGTTTTCCCAAGCAACCGAATCTCGAGGATGAGATTCATCTTAAGTGGGGGAGGTTTGTGACAGCCTGGATTTTTGCCTTCTCTCTTTTTCCGGACTTGCCTTCTCTCTTCTTCCGGACTTGGTTTTTACCGTGGTTTTTGCCCTGACTTGATTTGGATTTTGGAATCATTTCAAATGGACTTGACACTTGGGCATATCCTTGACTTTCACCCAAGTGACCTATCTACTTTATTCCTCTAATAAATCCCAAAAATAATCAAATGAATATTTTTCATAAAAGAAAAATATTCATTTTTCTCTCTGAAATTCAATTTAGAAACTTGTGCTCCAAAGAAACCCCAATTTTTCTTGCCCAGAAAAATCTGAAATAATTCCTGAATATTCTTAGAACCTTGGCACACCTTCCCATGCAAAAATATTGCATGTTGGAATATTTTTGCTATAGAAAATCATTTCTCTTCTAGCCCAAAATTCCAGTTTGTACAGCAAGTACATTTTCCGTTGAGCTTTTGGCCCTGATCTTTCTTGAGCTTAAACACCCTCCTAAGAAACCCTAAACCCCAGGAGATCAGAACTAATGGCCTTCTAGAAGGTGGCTTAACTTGGCGACCAAGTTTCTGGTCAGAAACTTGCCAGCTTGGTTAAGTCAAATCTGGTCGGCGTGAGCATGAGCTATCACCACTCCTAGAGTAAACACTGCATGGACGAATGCGTAGACAAGGTTTGGCTGCTCTTGGGCGTCGTCTTGACCATGCCAGCTTGGTGACCGCGCGAAGACACGGCGCCTGGCAACGTCTCGACGCGCTCTGGCTGGCGCTTTCCTCTCTGTTTCGCGTGTGCTCGATCCAGTGCTCGCCGACGCCTACCGAACCACACCTACAACATCGACCCATCACCCTTGACCGCTCCCTAGCGCTCGCCGATGCCGTAGCCGTCGCAGCATGCACGGGCGCGTCGTGGCCAAAATGCCACAGTGCGCGCGTGCGCTTGTCCACTTCCTCCACCGCCTCTTGTGCTCGTCCGCGAGCATGGGCAGCTCCTGCGTTGACGCTGCGACCTTGCCCCCTCGCAATGGAGCTTCTCATCGCCATTCGCCGCATGTCCAGAGAGCTCCGGCGGCAACACGTCCGCCTCGAATCCTAGCCAAGCACCACTCCACACCACCTTCACAAGCACGTAGAATGACCCAGCTCGGTCGGGCAGGCCTCTGGTCGTCGCCCCGACCAGAGGACTCCGGCGACCTCCGCAGTCCAGCCGCCGCTCTCCGGTGCCTCTCGAGCTCAAGCAACTGCTTGGGCGGGGCATTGGGGGTCTGCTAGTGCTGATTGGACACCGCTTTGCCCTCGGAGCCGCCTCTAGCCGTCGTCTTCCACCACTCCGGTGAACTCCGTCCGCCACCATAGCTTGCGAGCCCAACCGCGAGCAGCTCCGTCCACCCCACGCCAAGCTACGGGTACGGGCAGGTGCGCCACGAGCCCCGCTTCAATCCTATCCCTCTAGCCTAGCCCCAAACCCACTTGTCGCCGGCGTGAGCTCCGGCGAAGCCCCGCCTCTCTCTGATCTCGCGCTCCCCCTCTCTCTCCTGACACGCGGAACCCACCTGTCGGTCTCACCACTCGCGCCCGAAGCGGTACGAGTGGAGGCGCCTTTCCCGTTTACTCCTTCGACGTCACCCCCCTGGTTTTCTGTTTAATTCAAATATTATTCAAAAATTTGACTAAACTTTGACCAGCCACCATTTCTAAACCATAAGTCCAAATGATTTGATTCCTTTTGCATTGTCTTTCGTTTCAGAAAGCTCTAGCAGCACACCAAAGGGTGGATTTTTCCTTGCTGTCTAGAATTTCTGGTGCTATTCAGAGAGGTTTTTGATAATTATTTTTGTGGTTTTAAATTCTTTTCAGAAGGAGAAGCTTGTCTTGAAGCAAACCAAGAGGGGTGTGATCCTCCTCTACACTAAGGCAAGACACACCAACATTTGGATGGTGTTATTTCAATATCTATGATTTTCTACTTGAATATGAGTTCTTATTTGCATTTAAAATTTGATAAATAAATTTGGTTAATTGCTGGTTACTTTATCATGCTTGATATGCTTGTTTTAGTTACTGGTTGAATGCATGAACTTGTTTGGCTAAGTACAGTAAGATTTTGCACTAGACATATTGCTATGGAAATTAATGATAGTTATTTTATTAAGTGATATTTTCAATTAAATGATGAACTAAAAAAATATTGCTTGATAATAAAAATGAGTTATAACAAGAGAAGTTTTGATGAGTATTGCAAGATATTTATGTTGTTAAGTTTGATCCATGACTATGAGTTGTTTGCTTTGCATGTCGAGTAGTTGCATGATTGTGGCATTATATTATGTTTGTGATAAAAATTTTATCAAAGCTAAACTTGATTAATTTCAACTTGATATGATGTTGATCACATCATGGTGCCACATAATCGGGTTTTTAATTCAGTGCGACCACATTTACCTTGTGGGAAGGTCTTGATTCAGCCCTTTGTTGTGGCTCTCACCGGTGCCTCCCGCGAGGGAAGGTTATGGGCGTGCATACCCTGGCACGGTAGGCAGACATAACCTTATGTGCTTGTTTTTGTTTTTATGGTACCTTGTCCCCGTTTGGGACCATTTTGCCACGACGGTGGCCGTTGGTGTCTTTGGTAGACACGGGGCCACCCAAGACCTAGCCCTGAGAGGGAATTGGTCGGAGTGGTCGGAGAGAGTGCATGACAAAGGAAGGGTTTCGTCGGAATGCTTTGGTCCACCCGAATGGGAATGCGAGGCCAGGTGCTCCGTAGTATGGGTAAAGTGCGCTACCTCTGCAGAGTGTATTTAGTCTATCGATAGCTGTGTCCTTGGTTATGGGCATAACTCGTGAGTAAGTCACACCATGGATCAACTTTTATAATAAATCTTGCAAACCAAGTGATTGTTCTGATGCATTGGTTCATGGTGAATCATGAACTCTTGAGGTGTTCATGAGTGATTGGTTTCAGGTGTGACCCCGGTATGGTCACCGTTTGGTTATGAGGTAACCGTCTGGTAAGCGAGTCCATGAGACTCGGAGCACGTATTGTTTGCATTGCATCTGTAGTATTTCTTGCATTGAATTAATCTGATTAATTATCATGATATTGTCTGTCATCGTGCTTATGTTTGTTGTGAGCTTGCAAGTACATTCAATGTACTGACCTGCCGTGTTATGCCAGCTTTCAGGCAAGTCAGGTCACATCGGAGCGCATCTCGTGTCTAGGCCATGTCCACGTCAGTGTCCCTGTGCTATGGAGTTCCAGTTCGTCGTTCTTCCACTGCCGCATAGTTCGTGTGATCGAGGCCCCCGTCATGGTCATTAAATAATATACATACTGTCCAGCAGCACCGGGTGTGCCGCTTGGCCTCGTATCTCGATGTAATATCAGACCTATGTAATCCACTAGCATCAATAAAGCGGTTGTTTCTATACCATGTTGTTGTGTATTGCTAGAAGACTTGATCTCTGGGCTGGCAATGCAAGGTAAACCGGTTGCTCTGAGCCGGGGTGCCACAGATACCCCATTGTCACCACGAGTATTCAATTGCAAGACATATATCAAGTGTTCTCAAATCCATAAAAGTATTCAATCCGATAACAACGAAATATCAAAGGGAAAACTCAATTCATCACAACAAGATAGAGAGGGGAAAACACCATATGATCCGATTATATTAACAAAGCCCGCGATACATCAAGATCGTGACATCTCAAGAACACGAGAGACAGAGAGAGAGAGAGAGAGAGAGAGAGAGAGAGAGAGAGATTAAAAACATAGCTACTGGTACAAGCCCTCAGCCCAGTAGGTGGACTAGTCCCTCCTCATCGTGCTGGCCGCCGGGATGATGAAGATGGCCACCGTTGATGATTCCCCCCTCCGGCAGGGTGTCAGAACGGGGTCGAGATTGGTTTCTCGTGGCTACAGAGCCTTGCGGCAGTGGAACTTCTAATCTAGGTTAACCCCGAGGGTTTTTGGAATATTTGTGAATTTATAGGGTAAAGAGGGGGTGCGGGAGGCTACCGAGGTGGGCACAACCAACCTGGGAGCGCCTGGCCCCCAGGCGTGCCTTGGTGGGTTGTGCCCCCCTCGGGGCACCCCCCCTCAGGTGCTGCTCTGGCCCATCCTGGGTGTTCTGGTCCATAAAAAATCTCCAAAAAGTTTCATGGTGTTTGGACTCCGTTTGGTATTGATTTCTTGCGATGTAAAAAACAAGCAAAAAACAGCAACTGGCACTGGGCACTGGGTCAATAGGTTAGTCCCAAGAAAATGATATAAAGTTTCTATAAAATGGTTGTAAAACATCCAAGAATGATAAATAATAGCATGAATACTTCATAAATTGTAGATACGTTGGAGACGTATCAGCATCCCCAAGCTTAATTCCTACTCGTCCTCGAGTAGGTAAATGATAAAAGAAATAATTTATGAAGTGTGAATGCTAGCAAAGTGCATAAGTTTGATCAATGATAATTTCAATCACTTTTCCTAGCATCATAACAGCAACACTTTCTCATAAAACTTATCATGATAAAGTAGCAATTGAAAATGGAATTTTGTTGTGTAATGCTACCTATCATATTGATCATAAACTCTTCTCATTTGTAGCATGGACATTTGGACTTTTATATGGTTCAAAGCAATAGTCTAGTTTTTACATGAGGACTTTAATACTCAAGCATACCAACAAGCAACCATGTCTTTCAAAATATCAATGCTAAAATAAGTTATCCCTAGCCCATCATGCTCAATCATTGATCCATTCATGAAACACACTCACATATTAGGTACAGTCAATGCTCAACTATGATCATAGTGCCTCCTAGTTGGTGCTTTATAAGAGAAGATGGAGCCTCAAATAAAAAAATGCATAAAGTAAAAAGAAAGGCCCTTTGTAGAGGGAAGAAGGGATTTGTAGAGGTGCAAGAGCTCAAAGCAAAAATTGAGAGACAAAAAACATTTTGAGAGGCATACTTTTCCCACCAGCGAAAACGACTTAGAGCTCCCAACACTTTGCATGCTAGATATGTCATAGGCGGTTCCCAAACAGAAAATTAAGTGTATTCCTTTTTCAACCATACTTTCCCTTTCCATGGCTAACCGTGTCCACACGTGCCCTCCATACAAACACCTTCCAAGGAATGACAACATAAAGTAAATTCATTTTTCATTTCGGGACTGGGCATCCCTAATACCTTTGCCTTACTCTCGTGCAATGACAAGTGAATAAACACTCATCGTGAGAATAACACATCTAGCATGGAAAATATTGGCCACCCCTCACCGCCTCGCGAGCGGTACGCGCACAAAAAAGAGAAATTTATTTTGAAAATTAGAGATGGCACATACAAATTTGCTTAGAACGACAAAAGAATACCGCATATAGGTAGGTATAGTGGACTCATGTGGCAAAACTGGTTTAAAGGATTTTGGATGCACAAGTAGTGATCATACTTAGTGCAAAATGAAGGCTAGCAAAAGATTGAGAAGCGACCAACCAAGAAACAAATAATCTCATAAGCGAGCATTGAGCATAATTAACACCGAATAATGCACCACAAGTAGGATGTAATTTTATTGCACAACTATTGATTTTCATGCTTGCATAGGGAATCACAAACCTTAACACCAATATTCTTACTAAAGCATAATTACTCATCAACATGACTCACATATCACATCATCATATCTCAAAACTATTACAAGGAATCAAGTTTATTTTTTCCAATGATATTCATGAAAGTTTTTATTATATCCTTCTTGGATATCTATCAATTTGGGACTAATTTTCATGTGTTGCTTTTGATAAGCTCAATTAAATATAAGTGAAGATCATGAGCATAATATTTCTTTCTCTCAAATTAATTTAAGTGAACCAAGAGACAATTTCTTGAAAACTTTACTAACTCTCAAGTAAATCTAAATGAATCAAGATAGCATTTCTTCAAAAATACTAAAGCACACCATTCTCAAAAAGATATAAGTGAAGCACTAGAGCAATTCCATAGAAAAGAGCTTCGTTGACGGATGTGAATGTCGCTTACCTAGCCTCTCTGGCAACTATTTGAGGACTGTATTTTATTTAAAAACTTTCATTTCTAAGTATTTTATTAAAACAGCAAGCAAAACAAAATAAATTGACATTTCAAGAATAGCACAACTCATGTGAAGAAGCAAAAACTTAGGCTCAACCGATACTAACTGATAATTGTTGAAAAAGAAAGGTGGGATGCCTACTGGGGCATCCCCAAGCTTAGATGCTTGAGACTTCTTGAAATATTATCTTGGGATGCCTTTGGCATCCCCAAGCTTGAGCTTTTGTGTCTCCTTAATTCTTCTCATATCACGGTTTTCCCAGGTCTTAAAAGCTTCATCCACACAAAACTCAACAAGAACTCGTGAGATAAGTTAGTATAAACCAATGCAAAAACCTTATCATTCTCTACTGTAGCAAATCACTAAAATTATTATTAAACATTGCATACTAAATGCCTCTGCATATTTAATACTCCTATCCTCAAATAGAATCATTAAACAAGCAAACATATGCAACCAATGCAAACATAACAGCAATCTGCCAAAACAGTACAGTCTGTAAAGAATGCAAGATTCATCATACTTCCCTAACTCAAAATGTTATGAAAATTTTACCACACTGTAGAAAATTTATCAGATATTAATATGAAAAAAGTTTCAACATTTCATCACACTCTGACTTTTCTAGGGAATTTTTGCAACACGGTAAACTTTCTGTTTTGAAACAGCAACATGTATACTTGCAAAATAAGCATGGTAAAGCCAATCCTTGACATTTTTATTGAAATAAAAGATGCAAAACATTATTATAAGTAACAGCAAGGAAATCCTAACAAAATAAATTGACACTCCAAGCAAAACACATATCATGTGACGAATGAAAACATGGCTCCAGGTGAGGTTACCGATAATGATGGAGACGAAAGAGGGGATGCCTTCCGGGGCATCCCCAAGCTTAGTTGCTTGGATCTTCTTTGAATATTACCTTGGGGTGCCTTGAGCATACCCGAGCTTAGGGTCTTGTCACTCCTTATTCTCCTTGTATCGATATCTCACCCAAACTTGAAAACTTCAATCACACAAAACTTAACGGAACTTCGTGAGATAGGTTAGTATGATAAAGAGCAAACCATTTCACTTTGGTACTATCAAAGACACGATTCATAATTGTTTCCACACAATTCCTACTATAGCATATCATTTCCACAATTTATATTAAGCAATATAAGCCATAGAAACTAGGAAACAAGCAAACTATGCATTGAAAACAGAATCTGTCAAAAACAGAACAGTCTGTAATGATCTGCAGAATAACCATACTTCTGCTAGTCCAAAAATTATGAAAAAATCAGGACCACGTGAGAAATTTGTATATTAATCTTCTTCAAAAATAATAAACTCAAAAGCACTCTTCTGTTAAAAATGAGAATTATTTTCGTGAGTGCATAAGTTTCTGTTTTTCAGCAAGATTAAATCAACTATCACCCAACATGATCCCAAAGGCTTTACTTGGCACTTTATTGAAACAAAAGCAATAAACATGATTACTAAAGTAGCTTAATCATGTGAACACACAAAAACAGTAGGTAAAAGTGTTGGGTTGTCTCCCAACAAGCGCTTTTCTTTAATGCCTTTTAGCTAGGCATGATGAGTTCAATGATGCTCGCATAAAAGATAAGAATTGAAACACAAAGAGAGCATCATGAAGCATATGACTAGCACACTTAAGTCAAACCCACTTACTATGCATAGGGATTTTGTGAGCAAACAACTTATGGGAACAAGAATCAACTAGCATAGGAAGGCAAAACAAGTGCAACTTCAAAACTTTCAACACATAGAGAGGAAACTTGATATCATTGAGATATGTAAAAGCATATGTTCCTCTCTCATAATAATTTTAAGTGGCATCATGGACGAATTCAACAATATAACCATCACATAAAGTATTCTTTTTATGATGCATAAGCATAGAAATTTTGTTACTCTCCACATAAGCAAATTTATTCTCATCAATAGTAGTGGGAGCAAACTCAACAAAATAACGATCATGTGATCAAAAATTAAAAGCATGATGACAAGTTTCATGGTTATCATTATTCTTTAAATCATACATGTAATCACCATAATCATCATAGATAGCAACTTTGTTATCATAGTTAATTGAATCCTCATCCAAAATGGTGGATTCATCACTAAATAAAGTCACGACCTCTCCAAATCAGCTTTCATCATTATAATCGTCATAAATAGGAGGCATGCAATCATTATAACAAATTTGCACGTCAAATCTTGGGGGACTAAAAATATCATCTTCATCAAACATAACATCCCCAAGCTTATGGATTTGCATATCATTAGACTCATTGATATTCAAATAATTCATACTAGCAACATTGCAATCATGCTTGTCATTTATACCAAACATTCTATTGAATTCTTCTTCTATCAATTGAGCACAATTTTCCTTTCCATCATTTTCAAGAAAGATATTATAAAGATGATCAATAATATGATGCAACTTCAATTCCGTTTTTATGTAGTTTTCATTTATGAACCAAACTAGTGATAAAACAAGAAACTGAAAGATTCAGTTGCAAGATCTAAAGATATACCTTCAAGCACTCACCTCCCCGGCAACGGCGCCAGAAAAGAGCTTGATGTCTACTACGCAACTTTATTCTTGTAGACACGTGTTGGGCGTCCAAGCACAAAGTTTTGTAGGACAGTAGGAATTTTCCCTCAAGTGGATGACCTAAGGTTTATCAATCTGTGGGAGGCGTAGGATGAAGATAGTCTCTCTCAAACAACCCTGCAACCAAATACAAGAAATCTCTTGTGTCCCCAACACACCCAATACAATGGCAAATTGTATAGGTGCACTAGTTCGGCAAAGAGATGGTGATAAAAGTGTAATATGGATGGTAGAAATATATTTTTATAATCAGAATAAATAAAAACAGCAAGGTAACATTCGATAAAAGTGATCACAAACGGTATTTCAATGCTTGGAAACAAGGCCTAGGGTCCATACTTTCGCTAGTGCAATCTCTCAACAATGCTAATATAATTGGATCATATAACCATCCCTCAAAGTGCGATTAAGAATCACTCCAAAGTTCCTATCTAGCAGAGAACATAAGAATAAATTGTTTGTAGGTACGAAACCACCTCAAAGCTATTCTTTCCGTTCGATCTATTCAAGAGTTCGTACTAAAATAACACAAAGTTATTCTTTCCATTCGATCTATCCTAGAGTTCGTACTAAAATAACACCAAAGCAAATTCATATTCATAATATTCAATCCAACACAAAGAACTTCAAAGAGTGCCCCAAGATTTCTACCGGAGAAACAAAGACAAGAACGTGCATCAACCCCTATGCATAGATTACCCTAATGTCACCTCGGGAATCCGTGAGTTGGGTGCCAAAACATATATCAAGTGAATCAATACGATACCCCATTCTCACCACGAGTATTTAATTGCAAGACATATATCAAGTGTTCTCAAATCCATAAAAGTATTCAATCCGATAACAACGAAATCTCAAAGGGAAAACTCAATTCATCACAACAAGATAGAGAGGGGAAAACACCATATGATCCGACTATGTTAACAAAGCCCGCGATACATCAAGATCGTGACATCTCAAGAACACGAGAGAGAGAGAGAGAGAGAGATTTTAAACACATAGCTACTGGTACAAACCCTCAGCCCGCGGGTGGACTACTCCCTCCTCATCGTGGTGGCCGCCGAGATGATGAAGATGGCCACCAGTGATGATTCCCCCTCCGGCAGGGTGCCGGAATGGGGTGTAGATTGGTTTCTCATGGCTACAGAGCCTTGGAGCGGCGGAACTTCTGATCTAGGTTAACACCGGGGGTTTTTTGGGATATTTGTGAATTTATAGGGTAAAGAGGGGGTGCGGGAGGCCACCGAGGTGGGCACAACCCACCTAGAAGCGCCTGGGCCCCCAGGCGTGCCTTGGTGGGTTGTGCCCCCTCGGGGCACCCCCTAGGTGCTGCTCTGGCCCATCCTGGGTGTTCTGGTCCATAAAAAATCTCCAAAAAGTTTCGCGGTGTTTGGACTCCATTTGATATTGATTTCCTGCGATGTAAAAACAAGCAAAAAACAACAACTGGCACTGGGCACTGGGTCAATAGGTTAGTCCCAAAAAATGATATAAAGTTGCTATAAAATGATTGTAAAGCATCCAAGAATGATAAAATAACAGCATAAATACTTCATAAATTATAGATACATTGGAAACGTATTAGATATAAGCAGAGATGAAGCTGGAGAGGCTGCTATGGAGGAAGAGGAGCGGAATCCTTTTGGAGTTCACTCTCCGGCCTCCGAGAGAGGCACACTAGCGGGCATCTCTACTCACCCCAATCCTCATCAAGTAATGGAATCTGCAAACAATCAAGCAAGCCTGGAAGTGCAAGAAGAACTCCCTTCGAGGAGGCCTTTACACAGGTTGCATAGTAATAATTTTTGCAATTTGATTCACAAATATGGGTTCGAGAATACTCCTCGTAGGCACATACCGTCCAATTGGGACCTATCTCGGCCAAGAGAAAACGATGCAAGAACAAAACCGTGGGGCCCGGAGAATAAACACATAATGGCTGAGGTGAAGAAAAACAGCAAATTAATTCATCAAGCCCTTCGGGAGATTCAAGGTTTGAAGGATCTACTCATGGTTATATTGGAGAATACTACCCCATCACCACCATCACCCTCTTCACCACCAAAGGAGAATTGAGTATCGGGTATGGGCACTCCCCTTGGCTTTCGCCAAGCTTGGGGGAGGTGCCCCGGTATCGTATCATCCCACTATATTTTTGCTTTTACTTATTATAGTTCGATCTTTTTCTTTAGATGAATAAAAGTTTAGTCCGATCATTTCTTCTTTGAGAGTTTGCTTAGAGATATTTCCTTGTAATCGTGTGCAAGGTATATAATAAAGTTTAGTTTGAGTTTTTTCTTTCTTTACTTTCATGTTGAAAATAAAGAAAAGAAAAAAGGAAGAGAAAAAAGAGAAAGGAAATAAATAAAAGAAAGGAAATAAATCAAGAAGATCATATACTAATCCTATGGTAGGTGATGACACCACATAAGGAAAAGTATAAGTAGAAAATTTTATTAGAGATTGACAAACATAGCATTAGTCAATGATGCAACTCATGAAAGAATTAATAAGGGAAGAGAAGATTCACATATAAATATACTATCCTAGAAATATTTTGTGATAGTGAGCACTCATCAAAATATTATATGCCAAAATTGTTGATGTTGGACAAGGAAGACAACTTAATGGTTTATGTTTGTTTATATTCACATAGAAGTCATGTTGTCATAGATCCTTCAACATGTGGTGCTTGCCCCCTATCTTTGCTAGCCAAAAATTCCGCACTAAGTAGAGATACTACTTGTGCATCCAAAAACCCTTAAACCCAAATCCTACTTTCAAGTGTCCACCATACCTACCTAGGGATTGAGCAAGATCCCTCAAGTAACTTGTCATCAGTGCAAAAGGGCAATAAAAATTTCTTCTAAAAGTGTGAGATAATTTAGTGTAAGAGAAAATTGAGCGTTGCACGAAATTGTGATGGTGAAGAATAAAAGCGACAGACTGGATAATAAAGGTCGCTATCACAAGGGGCAATGCAACGTGACATTCTTTTGCACTAAGGGGTTGAGCATACAAACAAATAAGCGCATGGCAACCTCTGCTTCCCTCTGCAAAGGGCCTATCTTTTACTGTTATGCATTTACTTTTATGCAAAGAGTCAAAGTTTTCCTTCTATTCATTTTTATTTTTCTCCTTTGGCAAGCATCATGTGGTGAGGAAAGATCTAGGCACATATGTCCAGTTGAATATAGATAGCATGAGTTATTATTGTTGACATCACTCTTGAGGTGAATATGTTGGGAGGCGAAACTATAAGCCCCTATCTTTCTATGTGTCCGGTTGAAATGTTTTGCTCATGTGTACACGGCGAGTGTTAGAAATCATAGAAGACTATATGATGGTTGAGTGTGTGGACTTTCCTAAAGGCTCTGATACGTTACCCTTCCTGAAATGATGATGAATTGTAGTTGCAAAGTTGACTGAGAACATAGTTTGTTGATTTCTAATAGAGTTTTTGCTTTGTACTTCGATTGTGTGATGAATTGCTACTTATTCATGAGAAGTATATGATAAAAGTTCGATGACAAAAGTCTTATGTTTAATTTTGTTGTTGTTATAATAATCTACATGATGCTTCTACGTCCGTATTTTGTTTTTATCGACGCCTCTCTCTCAAAGCATGTAGACATGTTTTTCGATTTCGGTTTTCGCTTGAGGACTAGTGAAGTCTAAGCTTGGGGGAGTTGATACGTCCATCTGCATCATGTTTTCTTACTGTTATTTGTAATGTTTTTATCCATAATAATGCTTTTTGGAGTAATTCTAGTGCATTTTCTCTCATGATATGCAAGGTATACACAAAGAGGGAGAATTCCGGCAGCTGGAAATCTGGACCTGGAAAAGCTACGTCAGGCTACCTATTCTGCACAACTCCAAACAAGCTGAAACTTCACGGAGATTTTTTATGGAATATTTGAGGAATATTGGAGCAAATAACTACCAGAGGGGGCCCACCAGGTGGGCACAACCCACCTAGGCGCGCCAGGGAGCCCAGGCGCGCCCTGGTGGGTTGTGCTCACCCAGGCCCACCTCCGGTGCCCATCTTCTGGTATATAGGTCATTTTGACCTAGAAAAAATAAGGAGAGGACTTTCAGGATGGAGTGCCGCCGTCTCAAGGCTGAACTTGGGCAGGAGCACTTTTGCCCTCCGGCGGAGCGATTCCGCCGGGGGAACTTCCCTCCCGGAGGGGGAAATCATCGTCATCATCATCATCACCAACAACTCTCCCATCTTGGGGGGGCAATCTCCATCAACAGCACCATCTCATCTCAAACCCTGGTTCATCTCTTGTGTTCAATCTTGTTACCGGAACTGTAGATTGGTGCTTGTGGGTGACTAGTAGTGTTGATTACATCTTGTAGTTGATTACTATATGGTTTATTTGGTGGAATATTATATGTTCAGATCCATTCTGATATTTAATACCCCTTTGATCTTGAGCATGATGATCATTTGTGATTAGTTACTTTTGTTCTTGAGGTCACGGGAGAAATCATGTTGCAAGTAATCATGTGAACTTGATATGTGTTCGATATTTTGATAGTATGTATGTTGTGATTCCCTTAGTGGTGTCATGTCAATGTCGACTACATGACACTTCACCATATTTGAGCCTAAGGGAATGCATTGTGGACTAGCAATTAGATGATGGGTTGCGAGAGTGACAGAAGCTTAAACCCCAGTTTATGCGCTATTCCGTAAGGGACCAATTGGATCCAAAAGTTTAATGCTATGGTTAGAATTTATTATTAATACTTTTATTATAGTTGTGGATGCTTGCGGGAGGGTTAATCATAATTAGGAGGTTTTTTCAAGTAAGAACAACACCTAAGCACCGATCCACCCACATATCAAATTATCAAAGTAGCGAACACCAATCGCACCAACATGGTGAAAGTGACTAGATGAAATTCCTGTGTACCCTCAAGAACGCTTTGCTTATCATAAGAGACCGTTTTGGCCAGTCCTTTGCCTCAAAAGGATTGGGATACCTTGCTGCACTTTTGTTACTATTATCGTTACTTGCTCGTTATAAATTACCTTGCTATCAAATTTCATTTGGTAAGGAAACATTTATATAGTGTGCTGAAATTTATTGTCACTTCTTACTATGGAAAACAATCCTTTGAGGGGTTTGTTCGGGGTATCTTCACCTCGTCCGGAACCACAATGAGCTACCCCTCAACCAACTGCACCTACTGAAAATATTGAATATGAAATTCTTTCGGGTATGATAGAACAACTGCTAGCTAATCCTTATGCAGGAGATGGAACCAAACATCCTGATGTGCACTTGATATATGTGGAACAAATTTGTGATTGTTTAAGCTTGCAGGTTTACCCGGAGATGAAGTTATGAAGAAGGTTTTTCCTTTATCTTTGAAGGCAAAAGCATTGGCATGGTATAGGCTATGCGACGATATTGGATCTTGGAATTGGAATCGATTGAATTGAAGTTCCACCAAAAAATTTATCCTATGCATCTAGTTCATCGTGATCAGAATTATATATATAATTTTTGGCCTCGTGAAGGAGAAACTATCGCTCTAGCTTGGGGGAGGCTTAAGTCAATGTTATATTCATGCCCCAATCATGAGCTCTCAAGAGAAATTATTATCCAAAACTTTTATGCTCGGCTTTCTCGTAATGATCAAACCATGCTTGATACTTCTTGTGCTAGTTCTTTTATGAAGAAGACCACTGAATTCCGGTGAGATCTTTTGGAAAGAATTAAATGAAACTCTGAAGATTGGGAACTCGACGAAGGTAAAGAGTCATGTATTAAGCTTAAGTATGATTGTGTTAAATCTTTTATGAATACCGATGCTTTTCAAAAGTTTAGCACTAAATTTGGACTTGACTCTGAGATAGTAGCCTCCTTTTGTGAATCATTTGCTACTCATGTTGATCTCCCTAAAGAGAAGTGGTTTAAATATCACCCACCTATTAAATAAGAAACTAAAGAACCAGTACCAGTTAAAGAAGAAACTATACTTTATAATGTTGATCCAGTTGTTCCTTCTCCTTATATTGAGAAACCACCTTTCCCTGTTAGGATAAAGGAACATGCTAAAGTTTCAACTGTGGTTAACAAAAGCTATATTAGAACACCTAAACCTGATGAACAAATTAAAGTAGAACCTAGTATTGCAATGGTTAAAGATCTCTTAGAAAAATATATAGATGGGCATGTTATTTACTTCTGTGAAGAAGCTGCTAGAATTGCCAAACCTGATAAAAAAGATAAACATAGACCTGTTGTTGGCATGCCCGTTATCTCAGTTAAAATAGGAGATCACTGTTATCATGGTTTATGTGACATAGGTGCTAGTGTGAGTGCTATTCCTTACACCTTATATCAAGAAATTAAGAATGACATAGCACCCGCAGATATAGAAGACATAGATGTTACTATTAAACTTGCTAATAGCGACACTATATCACCAATTGGGATTGTTAGAGATGTTGAAGTATCGTGTGGGAAAATAAAATACCCTACTAATTTTCTTGTTCTTGGTTCCCCACAAGATGACTTTGGTTCCATTATTTTTGGTAGAACTTTCTTGAACACCGTTAATGCTAGAATAGAATTGCCTAGTATAGATGAATTAATTGGTCTTGCTTCTATAGCTGTACCACCTATTGATCCTTTAGAACAATACTTTCTAGACCATGAAAATGATTTACATATGCATGAAAGAAATGAAATAGATAAAATTTTCTTTGAACAACGTCCTCTTCTTAAACACAATTTGCCTATTGAAACTCTAGGAGGTCCTCCTCCACCTAAAGGTGATCCTGTGTTTGAATTAAAACAATTGCCAGACACTTTGAAACATGCTTATCTTGATGAAAGGATGATATATCATGTTATTATTAGTGCTAACCTTTCAGAACATGAAGAAGAAAGATTATTGAAAGTTCTAAGGAAGCACCGAGCTGCTATTTAATACCCCTCTGATCTTGAGCATGATTATCATTTGGGAGTAGTTACTTTTGTTCTTGAGGTCACGGGAGAAATCATTTTGCAAGTAATCATGTGAACTTGATATGTGTTCGATATTTTGATAGTATGTATGTTGTGATTCCCTAGTGGTGTCATGTGAACGTCGACTACATGACACTTCGCCATATTTGGGCCTAAGGGAATGCATTGTGGAGAAGCAATTAGATGATGGGTTGCGAGAGTGACAGAAGCTTAAACCCTAGTTTATGCGCTATTCCGTAAGGGACCGATTGGATCCAAAAGTTTAATGCTATGGTTAGAAGTTATTCTTAATACTTTTCTCGTAGTTGCGGATGCTTGCAAGAGGGTTAATCATAAGTAGGAGGTTTGTTCAAGTAAGAACAGCTTCTAAGCACCGATTCACCCACATATCAAATTATCAAAGTAGCGAACACCAATCGAACCAACATGGTGAAAGTGACTAGATGAAATTCCCGTGTACCCTCAAGAACGCTTTGCTTAACATAAGAGACCGTTTTGGCCTGTCCTTTGCCTCAAAAGGATTGGGCTACCTTGCTGCACTTTTGTTTCTACTATTGTTACTTGCTCGTTATAAATTACCTTGCTATCAAACTACTCTGCTACTTACAATTTCAGCACTTGCAGACATTACCTTATTGAAAATCACTTGTCATTTCCTTCTGCTCCTCGTTGGGTTCGACACTCTTACTTATCGAAAAGAGCTACAATTGATCCCCTATACTTGTGGGTCATCAGGAATACACCCGAAGGTGAAAGACTTAAAGAAAGGTGTCTGATAACACCGGTTGGAGGGCTTCCCACAACCTAGCCCACTTGATGGTTTCCGCCTACCCATATGTGCATCAAAACAAGATGCTCCAATGCCCATTTTGGAAGGTCACAGAGACCAACAACATTGGATCAATGCAAAGAGTAAATAAGATAGGAAAGCCCACCTGAAGCGGCTCGCCTCCAACCAATGGATCAAGCCAGAATAGGGTTCCTTCTCCATTTCATTTAGAGAAGGAAACCCCAAGGTGAATATCCTGCTTGATTCGCTGGTTGGGCTTCGAAAATTAGGAACCACTTGAGTGCGAGCAAGTATGGAGGGCTCTCCCCTTAGGTACTTGGACTGAAGAAGATGTAGCCACAAGCCACCCTCCCCTCACATGATCCGCCAGACCACAGCAACATGAGGGCCACATTCATGCGACGGGAGGCAAGAATTCCTAATCCACCAAAGTCCTTTGGCATACAGATGTCTGCCCACTTGACCATATGGTATTTCTGGCGGGCGTCCACTGCCTTCCAGAAGAATCTGGCAAGATCCGGATCAAACGAGCTATGAATGCCCTCTGGCAGGATATACATCATCACCATATACATGGGGAAACTTGAGAGGGTAGAGCCAATAAGGACAAACTTACTCCCCTTAGAGGTAAACCATACACACCAAGGTAGGACCCTCGAATCAAACATTGGCATCCCCAAATACGATATGGGGAAGGCTGCCGACTTGCAATTCAAGTTTTCCGCAATCCGTTGTTGCTCGACCGTAGAGCAACCTAATATAACGACCTCACTTTTGTCAAAGTCGATCTTAAGACCCATCATGGCCTCAAAACAGAGGAGAAGGAATTTAAGATTGACAAAGTGAAGGTTCGACCCCTCCACCAAGATCATGGTATCATCTGCATACTGGAGATGAGTAACCCCTCCACCAGGGATCAGGTGGTCCACTACCCCCCGAAGGTGACCGACCATCCTAGCTTTGTCCAGGATGGCCGCCAAGGCGTCGATGACGAGGTTAAAGAGAGGAAAAATAGCGTCACCTTGCCTCACTCCCCTAGAGGACCTAAAAATGGTCCAACCTCTCCATTAATATTAACCGATGTACTCCTAGTCCGGACCAACTACATAATCCAAGAAGACCACCTGTCATTGAAGCCCCGACGTTGAAGCACTAACCGCATGAAAGGCCAGTCAAGGCGATCATACGCCTTCTAAAAGTACAGGTTAAGAAAACACCCTTATGCCAATGCGCTGTCACCTCATGCATGATCTCATGGAGGTCCAGGATCCCATCATGGATACATCCACCCTTCAGGAATGTAGACTACAGAGGATGAGGAAGCCGCTCCGCAATAGGGGCCAAACGTGTCGCACAGACTTTCCCAAAAATCCGTTTGAGAATTAATCACCATGATAGGCCTAATGTGTCGAATGTCCGTCGCCTCAACTACTTTGGGATCAGGGTAATCACACCAAAGTTCAATCGTGACATATAGAAAGTCCCAATGTAGATCTCCTGGAACATCAACATGACCATCCTGTTGAAGTAAAGTCCAAAACTTATGGAAGAAAGCCATGAGGACACCATCCGGACCAGGATCCGAACCCACCTTCGTGGAAGCAATTGCCCTACCTACCTCTTCAGGCAAGAACGGGAGAGTTAGTTCCCCATTCTCAGTGTCAGATACTTTGGCCTCTAATGACTAGAATTCATCCGCTGGAGAAACCCACCGTGGGGTTCCACCGTGAAGAGCTCCTTGTAAAAGGAGTGGATGTGGGTGCTAATCTCCTCCGGCCACTCCAGGGGAACATCTCCCTCCCAGAGGAACGAGATGGAGCATTTCCGCCTATGCCCTTTGGCAATTGCCTAGATGTAAGAGGTATTGTTATCCCATTTGAGAAGCCAATTCTGGCCCCCGCAGCATAGCCAGAAGAGCTCTTCACCCTTTAAGATCTCCATAAAGGAGGCCTCCAGGGAGTAGCGCGGAAGCCATTCATCTCCCGATAGGCCAACGCCGTCGGTAGTCACATCCAAGGCCTTAATCTGGTACAACAGAGCCCCTTTATAGGCCTTGATCTTTGCGCCTAGGTGGCCCCCACCCCCGCATGAATTGGCATACCAACTTGGCACAATGGTGCCAAACATCCATCGCGCAGAACAACTGTGGTGGGTTGGCCGCGGCTTCCGCCCATCTAAGACATACCGGCTCAACGAAACCCGGCTATAGTAACCACGACGTTTCAAACTGAAATTGCCTCGCGCCTTGGGGTTGACCATTCCCCTGACGAGAAAAGCAGGGGGAGTGGTCAGAGCCAATCCAAGTAACCGTCTTAAGCGAAAACAGTGGGAATATGAACTTCAATTGGACGGATACCAGGACCCTATCTAGCACACTCCAGATAGAGTCCAACTTCTTATTATTCCAAGTGAACCCAACCCATACATGGGCTATCTCACGAAGAGCCATCTTCGTTGGTGCATTCGTTAAACAAACACACGCACGAGCGATCCACATTAGGAGAGTTGTTGTCGGCAACGTTGCTAATAAGGTTTAAGTCACCAGCCACCACAACCGGGGTAGTGCAACGCTCAACCTTGGTCTTCAACTCAGTCAGAAAAGCCGTTGACCGCCCTTAACATGCTTTCTTTGGCGTGTCTGTTCTTACAATGATACCAATATGCTTGAACGATCTCGCGTGTTCAAGAGACTTTGTAATTGGGAAGCTCGGCCATGAAACTACATTGTCAATGAGCATGCCAACTATATTGGGTACTACCTTGCCAATGGTATCTATTCTTAGTGGGCGGCGTTTGCGGAGACCATATCCGATCCCCATGGCAACAAACAATGCAACAATGCAAGAAGCAGCTAGGAAGGATGTGGAAACGACATACAGAGTGCTCAAACCTCGTTTGTTAATTATTTGTGGAGCTGCAATGAAGTAGGAATCAAGACTTTGTGACAGCTGATGACATATTGTGTTTTTTTGCACAACATGATTGTCGAGGATAAGGAAGGGGCTACTCAAACCCATGATTATGAGAAGCCTGGAGAACAAGTCCACATCTCGGAACAAACAAGATGCAGATCAGGTTATGATTTTTTTAAATATGCATCAAAATCTTTGAGATCATCAAGTGTGCGCAACTACCCAGTGAACTTGTGGAGCATATGTTTATGAACCCACGGTGGAAATCAAGGAGCTTAATATTTGAATTGTGCACTTTTATGTTTAAACTACATGTTTTTCCTACGAACCATGTTATTTACGTGTGATATTGATGAGGACGATGGTTTTGTATGCATTCAAGTGTTTAGATATGAGGAGTGCGGCTGTTTGATAGGAGATATGCCAGGTCGTTCGACGCTTTTGGGGTCGTGCACGCGGATGTTTCACAAGCGGATTTACCAAGCCGTTGTTAAATATTATAGCCCGCTATTTAATACATTGATCATGAGTGCTTGACGGTTTCTTCCGCATGCCCGTTGTCATAACGTAAGCAAAACAAAAGTCAACGGCTTGTAGTTTAATTCCGTGCGACAGTTGTTCGAGCCGAGCAGAGCCACAAAGGGCCGATTCCGGCGAGTAACCTTCAACCCCACGGCACAACGACCATTACAAATTCCACTCTACATCGCACAGTGCTCAAGCCACCATGCACATGGACAAAGTCCAGCGCGAGCCCCTCCCGCGAGTCACCATTTTGTTGCGAACGAGCAGCAGCCCCCCCCCCCCAAATCCGGTGGATTGGCCGAGCAGAGGCTCGCCGGCGAAGGCGATAGATGTTAGGGCGGTCGAGCAGGATCGCGATGGTGGTGGAGGATCGCTGCTGGCCCAGCAAATGCGGCCTGCAGTGCCGCAAGCGCTGCCCCGTCAACGCCACAGGTATGTGAGTATCAGAGAGGTATCTCTGGGCCCTCTCAGTAATGCACATCATGATAAGCCTTGCAAGCAATGTGACTAATGAGTTAGTTACGGGATGATGTATTACGGAACGAGTAAAGAGACTTGCCGGTAACAAGATTGAACTAGGTATGAAGATACCGACGATTGAATCTCGGGCAAGTAACATACCGATGACAAAGGGAATAACGTATGTTGTCATTGCGGTTTGACCGATAAAGATCTTCGTAGAATATGTAGGAACCAATATGAGCATCGAGGTTCCACTGTTGGTTATTGACCAAAGATGTGTCTCGGTCATGTGTACATAGTTCTCAAACCCGTAGGGTCCGCACGCTTAACGTTTGATTATGATTTGTATTATGAGTTATGTGTTTTGGTGACCGATGATTGTTCGGGGTCCCGGATGAGATCACGGACAAGACGAGGAGTCTCGAAATAGTCGAGAGGTAAAGATTGATATATTGGACGATAGTATTCGGACACCGGAAGTGTTTCGGAATATATCGGGTACGTATCGGAGTACCGGGGGGTTACTGGAACCCCCCGGGGGAAGATATAGGCCATATGTGCTATTCTTTTTACCTTATACCAAGAAATTATGAATGACATAGCACCCGCTGAATCAGAAGGCATAGATGTCACTATTAAACTTGCTAATAGAGACACCATCACACCACTTGGGATTGTTAGAGATGTTGAAGTCGTGTGTCCGAAAATAAAATACCCTACAAATTTTCTAGTTCTTGGTTCCCTACAAGATAATTTCTGTCCTGTTATCTTTGGTAGACCTTTCTTGAACACTTTCAATGCTACTATAGATTGGCATAAACAAAGTGACAGTGTTAGCTTTCGTGATGAGTCTCATGAGTTTAATTTTTCCAAGTTTAATAGACAACCTCATAAAAAGAATTGCCTAATAAGGATGAGATTATTGGTCTTGCTTCTATTGTCGTGCCTCCTACGGATCCACTAGAAAAATATTTGCTAGACCATGAAAATGATATGCATATGCATGAAAGAAATGAAATAGTTAAAATTTTCTTTGAACAACAACCTCTGCTTAAACACAATTTGCCTATTGAAACTCTAGGAGGTCCTCCTCCACCGAAGGGTGACCCTGTGTTTGAATTAAAACAATTGCCTGACACATTGAAATATGCTTATCTTGATGAGAAAAAGATATATCATGTTATTATTAGTGCTAACCTTTCAGAGAATGAAGAAGAAAGATTATTGAAAATTCTAAAGAAGCACCGAGCTGCTATTTGATATACTCTTGATGATCTTAAGGGCATTAGTCCCACTCTCTGTCAGCACAAGACTAATATGGAACCTGATGCTAAACCTGTTGTTGATCATCAATGACGTTTGAATCCTAAGATGAAAGAAGTGGTAAGAACTGAAATACTAAAACTTCTGGAAGCAGGTGTAATCTATCCCATAGCTGATAGGGGTAAGTCATGTTCATTGCGTCCCTAAGAAAAGAGGTATTACTGTTGTCCCTAATGATAAAAACAAACTTATTCCATAGAGAATTGTTACTGGCTATATAATGGTAATTGATTTCAGAAAATTAAATAAAGCAACTAGAAAAGATCATTACCCTTTGCCTTTTATTGATCAAATGCTAGAAAGACTATCTAAGCACACACATTTTTGTTTTCTTGATGGATATTCTGTTTTTTCTCAAATACCTGTTTCACAACCTGATCAAGAGAGAACCACCTTTACTTGTCCTTTTGGAACTTATGCTTATAGACGTATGCCTTTTGGTTTATGCAATGCACCTGCTACCTTTCAAAGATGTATGACTGCTATATTCTCTGATTTTTGTAAAAAGATTGTTGAGGTTTTCATGGATGAATTTTCCGTTTATGGAACTTCTTTTGATGATTGCTTAAGCAACCTTGATCGAATTTTGTAGAGATGTGAGCAAACTAATCTTGTCTTGAATTGGGAGAAGTGCACTTTATGGTTAACGAGGGTATTATCTTGGGACATAAAATTTCTAAACAAGGTATTGAGGTGGATAAAGCTAAAGTTGATGCAATTGAGAAAATCCCATGTCCTACAGATATTAAAGGTATTCATAGTTTCCTTGGTCATGTTGGTTTCTATAGGAGGTTTATTAAAGACTTCTCTAAAATTTCTAGGCCTCTTACAAATCTTTTACAAAAGGATGTTCCATTTGTTTTTTTATGATGATTGTCTAGAAGCCTTTGAAACACTTAAGAAAGCCTTAACTACTACACCAACCACCTAATTGGAACTTGCCTTTTGAAATCATGTGTGATGCTAGTGATTATGTTGTTGGTGTTGTTTTAGGACAAAGACTTGATAAGAAATTAAATGTTATCCATTATGCTAGTAAAACTCTAGACAGTGCCCAAAGAAAGTATGCTACTACTGAAAAAGAATTTTTAGCAGTTGTGTTTGCTTGTGATAAATTCAGATCTTATATTGTCGATTCCAAAGTAATTGTCACACTGATCATGCTGCTATAAAATATCTTATGGAAAAGAAAGATACTAAACCTAGACTCATTAGGTGGGTTCTCTTGCTACAAAATTTTGATTTACATATTACTGGTAGAAAAGGAGCTGGGAACACCGTAGCTGACAACTTGTCTAGGTTAGAAAATATTCTTGATGACGCACTACCTATTGACGATAGTATTCCTGATGAGCAATTAGCTGCAATAACTGTTTCTCATAACACTCTTTGGTATGCTGACTATGCTAATTATATTGTTGCTAAATACATACCACCTAGTTTCACATACCAACAAAAGAAAAAATTCTTCTATGACTTAAGACATTTCTTTTGGGATGACCCACATCTTTATAAAGAAGGAGTAGATGATATTATTAGACGTTGTGTACCTGAGCATGAACGGGAACAAATCCTACGAAAATGTCATTCCGAAGCTTATGGAGGACATCATGTGGGAGATAGAACTACTCACAAGGTATTGCAATCTGGTTTTTATTGTCCTACTCTCTTCAAGGATGCCCATAAGTTTGGTTTATCTTGTGATGAATGCCAAAGAGTTGGTAATATCGGTAAGCGTCAAGAAATGCCAAAGAATTATTCACTTGTTGTTAAACCATTTGATGTTTAGGGTTTTGATTACATGGGACCTTTTCCTTGGTCTAATGGGTATACACATACTTTGATTGATGTTGATTACGTTACTAAGTGGGTAGAAGCTATTCCAACTAGTAGTGCCGATCATAACACTTCCATTAAAATGCTTAAAGAAGTTATTTTCCCAAGGTTTGGAGTCCCTAGATATTTAATGACTGATGGTGGTTCACATTTTATTCCTGGTGCTTTCCGTAAAATGCTTGCTAGATATGATGTTAACCAAAGAATTGCATCACCCTCTCATCCCTAATCTAGTGGTCTTAGTAATAGAGAAATAAAATTAATATTACAAAAACTGTTAATAGGTCCCGAAAGAATTGGTCTAAGAAACTGGATGATGTAGTTTGGGCCTATAGAACAGCATATAAAAATCCTATGGGCATGTCTCCTTATAAAATGGTTTATGGAAAAGCTTGCCATTTGCATCTTGAGTTAGAACAGAAAGCATATTGGGCAATTAAAGAACTCAACTATGATTTCAAACTTGCCGGTGAAAATAAGTTATTTGATATTAGCTCACTAGATGAATGGAGAACCCAATCTTATGAAAATGCCAAACTATTTAAAGAAAAAATTAAAAGATGGCATGACAAAAGGATCCAAAAGCGGGAGGTCAAAGTTGGTGAATATGTTCTTTTGTACAACTCGCGTTTCAGATTCTTTGCAGGAAAACTTCTCTCCAAATGGGAAGGACCATATATTATCAAAGAGGTTTATCGTTGTGGAGCCATCAAAATAAATAATGCCGAAGGTACTAACCCGAAGGTGGTCAATGGGCAAAGAATTAAACACTATATCTCAGGTACGCCTATTAATGTTGAAAGCAATATTATTCAAACAATGACATCGGAGGAAAACATAAAAGGAACCTTCCGGAACAATCCAGAATTGTGAAAAAGAGGAGGTATGTGATACAGTAAGTAAACGAACTCCGAAAAATCCGCAAAAATATTTTCTGTTAGTGTTGGAATATTACAAAAATTAGGAGAATAAGAAACAACTAGGAAGGCAACCCTGGTGGGCACAAGGCACCAGGGCTCACCTGCTAGGTGCGCCCAGGTGGGTTGTGCCCACCTCGATTACCTTCCAGACTTTGTTTTTCTCCCATTTGCTTGTCCCCCAAGATAAGAAAATCTGTATATACCCCCGAACGTATTATCACCGTATCGCAGAGAAATCTCATGTTCTGCTTTCTTGCTGTTTACTGACAGATCAAGATCGCCATGGGCGCCTCGAGCTCCTCCAAGGACAAGGTCTTTGAGAGGGTAATCAACCCTACTTGTCGGAGGTGTTGAAGCACCCTCAAACCATCGAGATGCGTGAGGGGGTGTGATACGTCTCTAACGTATCAAGAATTTTTTATTGTTCCATGCTGTTATATTATCAATCTTGGATATTTTACAAGCATTTTATAGCAACTTTATATCATTTTATGGGACTAACCTATTGACATAGTGCCCAGTGCCAGTTGCTGTTTTTTGCTTGTTTTTTACTCCGTGGAAAATCAATACCAAACGGAGTCCAAACATAGTGAAACTTTTTGGAGATTTTTTCTGGACCAGAAGACACATGATGGGCCAAAGAAGTACCAGAGGGGGCTCCGAGGGGAGCACAACCCACCTGGGCATGCATGGGGGCCCAGGCACGCCGTGGTGGGTTGTGCCTACCTTGGCCACCTCCCGCACGCATCTTTGCTCTGTAAATACCCCGAAAAACCCAAAAACCCTAGGGGAGTCAACGAAACACAATTCCAGCCGCCGCAAGTTCCAGAAGCACCAGATCCAATCTCGACACCATCACGGAGGGGTTCATCATCCTCATTGGTGCTTCTCCGATGATGCGTGAGTAGTTCATTGTAGACCTTCGGGTCCGTAGTTAGTAGCTAGATGCCTTCCTGTCTCTCTTCTGATTCTCAATACAATGGTCTCTTGGAGATATATTTGATGTAACTCTTTTTGCAGTGTGTTTGTTGGGATCCGATGAACTTTGAGTTTATGATCAGATCTATTTTATCCCTGAAAGTTATTTGAGTTTTGATCTCTTATATGCATGATTACTTATAGCCTCGTATTTCTTCTTCGAATCTTTGGTTTAGTTAGGCCAACTAGATAGATTTTTCTTGCCATGGGAAAAGGTGCTTTGTGATGGGTTTGATCTTACGGTGCTCAATCCCAGTGACAGAAGGGGACATGACACGTATGTATAGTTGCTATTAAGGATAACAAGATGGGGTCTATTCCTACATGAATAGATCTTGTCTACATCATGTCATCGTTCTTATTGCATTACTCTGTTTCTCCATGAACTTAATACACTAGATGCATGTCGGTCGATGTGTGGAGTAATAGTAGTAGATGCAGACAGGAGTCGGTCTACTAATCTTGGATGTCATTCATATATAATGATAATTTCCTGGATATCACCATAATTATTTGCAGTTCTATCAATTGCCCAACAGTAATTTGTCTACCCACCGTATGCTATTTTTCTCGAGAGAAACCACTAGTGAAATCTATGGCCCTCGGGTCTATTCTTTATCATATTTTCCTTCGAGATCTATCTTTATTCATTTTTATTTTCAGATCTATTATTCCAAAAACCCAAAAATACCTTGTTGTATTTATATTATTTTGCTTTATTGTGAGATCTATATATCCAATCTACTACAAAACAAATCTATCTTTTACCCGGGAGGGATTGACAACTCCTCTTACGCGTCGGGTTGCAAGTATTTGTTCTTTGCGTGCACGTACCATTTACATAGTGTTGTGTGGTTCTCCTACTGGTTCGATAACCTTTGTCTCATCACTGAGGGAAATACCTACCGTAGGTGTGCTGTATCATCCCTTGCTCTTTGGGGAAATACCGACATAGTTCAAGCCGCATCAAAAGGAATTTCTGGCACCGTTGCCGGGGAGACATCATCAACATCTATCAGGTTCCTAATCACAAATCTCATGTCCTGGCAATTTACATTTTTTGCCATTTGCCTCTCGTTTTCATCTCCCCACTTCACAAAATTTGTCGTTTTATTCTCCCTCTTTTTTCGTTCGCCTTTTTCTCGTCAGATCTCTTGTTTGCTATCTCTACTTGTGTTACCATGTGCCTTCTATTTGCTTGCATCTTTACTTGTTAATAATCTATTGATATGGATCCTCATCCACTTTCTAATCTTTTCAAAAGATCCAATTATGATGGACCAATTGCTAGTGAATTGAGTTCACTAGATTATCTTTATGAAGTTTTGCTTGAGATCTATGAATCTGAAAATTGTGATGAAGTGTTAAACATAAAAATTGATAGAGTGATTTAGGATAGCTCCTTGAATGAAAAGCATGATTGCAATGATGTTATTATAAATTCTATTAATGTGATATGTGTTAATTATATGCAAAACCCCAAGCTTGGAGATGCTAATTTTGATATTGCCACTACTTATTGTAATGATCATGATTGGGGTGATTCTTCTTATGATCTTAAAAAATTATTTAAGCCTCATGATGAATATGAAATTGATAATAATGTTTGAAATAACATTGAAAGTGGGTTTGAAAGAGAGTCAACTCTAGGTAAAAATAATCCCATATTTTGGAGAGTGTTCAATCTTATGAAATTTTTGACAAAAGTGAGTACGGAGAGGTCATGACTTTATTTGATGATAATCCCACTATTTTGGAAGAGTGTCAACTTTCCATGCATGTGGATCATGAAGAGAACATTTTATGTGATAGTTATATTGTTGAATTTAAATATGATCCCACATGTAATTATTATGAGAGAGGAAAATATGGTTGTATAAAATTTCATGTTACTAGATTACCTCTCATTATGTTGAGATCGTCAATGTTTTATTCCTCTTCTTTGCATATGCTAGTTTTTGCTTGCCATGATAATTTGTTTTCTTGTAAAAATGGCTATGCATAGGAAGTATGTTAGACTTAAATATGATTGTCACACATTTTATGATGCTCTCTTTGTGTTTAAATTATAATCTTTCATGTGAGCATCAATAAAATCTTATGCCTAGCTAGGGGCATAAAACAATAGCGCTTGTTGGGAGGCAACCCAATGAATGAAATTTATTTTTTCTTTTTTCTTTCTGTTCTTGAGTGTTTCCCTAATTATGCTACTGTTATGATTGTGGTTTTTTATGTTTTAATTAGTGTTTGGGCCAAGCAAAGCCTTTGGGATCATGTTGGGTGATAGTTGATTTGATCTTGTTGAAAAACAGAAACTTTGTGCGCCAGTCACAAAATTATTACAAATCACAGAAGCGCGATAAAATCCTGATTTTTGTACAAAAGATTGATATGCAAATTGCCTACGTTGTCCTAATTTTTCTGAATTTTCGGAGTTAAAGAACTATTCGAAGTTTTCAGACTGCTACAGACTGTTCTGTTTTTGACAGATTCTGTTTTCTTTTTGTTGTGTGCTTATTTTGATGAATCTATGGTTTGTATTAGAGGGTATAAGGCATGGTAAAGTTGGAATAGAGTAGATATAATGCAAAAATAAAATATGAATGGGTTTGCAACAGTACCTAGAGTAGTGATTTGCTTTGTTATACTAACGGATCTCACGAAGGTTTTGTTGAGTTTTGTGTGATTGAAGTCTTCAAGTTTTGGGTGAGATCACGATGGATGAAGGAATAAGGAGTAAGAAGAGCCTAATCTTGCGGATGCCCATGGCACCCCATGTTATTATCCAAAGAGGAACAAGCAACTAAGCTTGGGGATGCTCCGAGTGGCATCCCCTCTTTCTTCTAATGACCATCGGTATTTTACTTGGAGCTATATTTTTATTCGTCACATATCATGAGTTCTTCTTGGAGAGTCTTGTATTATATGAGTCTTTGCTTGTTTTACTTCTTAGTTTGTGTCATTTATCCTTGCTGAACACACCTATTTGAGAGAGCCAAAATTATTATATGATTTTTTAGAATTGCTCTATGTGCTTCACTTAAATTTTTTGAGCTATGGAATTGATCTAGTGCTTCACTTATATCTTTTTGAGCACGGTGTGCTTTATTATTTTTGAAGAAATGCTCTCATGCTTCACTTAGATTTATTTGAGAGTTAGTAAATTTCTGAATAAATTCTCTCATGCTTCACTTCTATTATTTTGACAGAAGAAAAATTTTATGCTACAAAAGAAAAGATTATGTGATGAACATGATAGGCAACATTCCACATCAAAAATTCTGTTTTTATCATTTACCTACTCGAGGACGAGCAGGAATTAAGCTTGGGGATGCTGATACGTCTCCAACGTATCTATAATTTTTTATTGTTCCATGTTGTTATATTATCAATCTTGGATGTTTTGCAATCATTTTATAGCAACTTTATATCATTTTTCGGGACTAGCCTATTGACACAGTGCTGAGTGCTAGTTGCCATTTTTTTGCTTGTTTTTTACTTCGCAGAAAATCAATACTAAATGGAGTCCAAATGCAGAGAAACTTTTTGGAGAATTTTTATGGACCAGAAGACACATGATGGGCCAAAGAAGTACCAGAGGGGGGCTCCGAGGGGAGCACAAAGTTCCAGAAACACCAGATCCAATCTAGAAACCATCACGGAGGGGTTCATCATCCTCATTGGTGCCTCTCCGATGATGCGGGAGTAGTTCATTGTAGACCTTCGGGTCCGTAGTTAGTGGCTAGATGCCTTCCTCTCTCTCTCTCTCTCTCTCTCTCTCTCTCTCTCTCTCTCTCTTTTGATTCTCAATACAATGGTCTCTTGGAGATCTATTTTATGTAACTCTTTTTGCGGTGTGTTTGTTGGGATCCGATGAACTTTGAGTTTATGATCAGATCTATTTTATCCATGAAAGTTATTTGAGATTTGGTCTCTTATATGCATGATTACTTATAGCCTCGTATTTCTTCTTCAAATCTTTGGTTTAGTTAGGCCAACTAGATCAATTTTTCTTGCCATGGGAAGAGGTGCTTTGTGACGGGTTCGATCTTACGGTGCTCAATCCGAGTGACACAAGGGGACATGACACGTATGTATCATTGCTATTAAGGATAACAAGATGTGGTCTATTCCTACATGAATAGATCTTGTCTACATCATGTCATCGTTCTTATTGCATTACTCCATTTCTCCATGAACTTAATACACTAGATGCATGCTAGATAGCGGTCGATGTGTGGAGTAATAGTAGTAGATGCAGGCAGGAGTCGGTCTACTAATCTTGGACGTGATGCCTATATAATGATCATTGCCTGGATATCATCATAATTATTTGAAGTTCTATGAATTTCCCAACAGTAATTTGTCTACCCACCGTATGCTATTTTTCTCGAGAGAAGCCACTAGTGAAATCTACGGCCCCCCGGTCTATTCTTAATCATATTTGCCTTTGAGATATATTTTTATTCACTTTTATTTTCAGATCTATTATTCCAAGAACCCAAAAATACCTTGTTGCACTTTTCCTTTATTTATTTTATTTTGCTTTACTGCGAGCTCTATTTATCCAATCTACTGCAAAACAAATCTATCTTTTACCCAGGAGGGATTGACAACCCCTCTTACGCGTCGGGTTGCCAGTATTTGTTCTTTGTGTGCAGGTACCATTTACATATTGTTGCGTGGTTCTCCTACTAGTTTGATAACCTTGGTCTCATCACTGAGGGAAATACCTACCGTAGTTGTGCTGCATCATCCCTTCCTCTATGGGGAAATACCAACATAGTTCAAGCCGCATCAGGGTGCTCCACATCTGGGATGTTCAAGGACCCAAAGGGAAGGGAACCGTGGAGGCCAGGCTCGAAGCCATGGAGCAAGAGGTCTTCAAGTGCAAGGGAATGCATGGTGGAGCGCAGACTCAATGCCAATCACCTCATGATTACGGATCTCACCCGTGATCTCAAGGTGGTTGGCCGGTCCATGAAGGACGTTGTTGATACGTCTCCAACGTATCTATAATTTATGAAGTATTCATACCATGTTTAGAAAAAAAATATATGATTTTGGTATGATTTTATTAGAACTAACCCGGACTAACGTTCTTTTCAGTAGAACTACCGCGGTGTCGTTTTTTGTGCAGAAATAAAAGTTCTCGGAATGGGCTGAAAATTTACGGTGATTTTTTATGGACAAAAAGAGACCCCCGAAGAACCGGAGTTGGGCCAGAAGAGTCCCGAGGTGACGGCAAGGGTGGAGGGCGCGCCCACCCCCTAGGCGCGCCCTCTGTCTTGCCGCTGCCTGGTGGACCCCCTGACGTGAAACTGGCGCACAAAATTCATATAAATCTCGGAACCCCCAGAAAGAAACCTAGACCGGAAGTTCCGCCGCCGCAAGCCTCTGTAGCCATGAAAAACAAACCGGAAGCCTGTTCCGGCACACTGCTGGAAGGGGAATCCATCACCGGAGGCTATCTTCATCATCCCGGTGGTCTCCATGACGAGGAGGGAGTAGTTCACCCTCGGGGCTAAGGGTATGTACCAGTAGCTATGTGTTTGATCTCTGTCTCTCTCTCTCTCGTGTTCTTGATATGGCACGATCTTGATGTACCACGAGCTTTGTTACTATAGTTGAATCATATGGAGTTTCTTCCCCTCTACCTTCATGTGATGAATTGAGTTTTACCTTTGAGGTTTTGCTATTATCGGATTGAATACTTTTATGGATTTGAGAACACTTTATGTATGTCTTGCGTGGGATACCCGTGGTGACAATGGGGTGTTCTATTGATTCACTTTATGTATGTTTTGGCACTCAACTCATGGATTCCCGAGGTGACATTGGGGTAATCTATGCATAGGGCTTGATGCACGTTTTCGTCCTTGTTTCTCCGGTAGGAATCTTGGGGCACTCTTTGAGGTTCTTTGTGTTGGATTGAATAATATGAATCTGAAGTTGTTTGATGCATACCGTATAATTGACCCATGGGTACTTGTGGTGCCATTTGAGTATCTAGGTGACATTAGGGTTGATTGATGTGTGTCATATGGTGTTATTTTACTACGAACTCTAGGGTTTTTGCTCACTTTTCCCACTTGCTACCTTGCTGTTTTTATATTTTTTCAGATTACAAAAACCAATATCTACTATCCATATTACACTTGTATCACCATATCTTCGCCGAACTAGTGCACCTATACAATTTTCCATTGTATTGGGTGTGTTGGGGACACAAGAGACTCTTTGTTATTTGGTTGCAGGGTTGTTTGAGAGAGACCATCTTCATCCTACGCCTCCCACAGATTGATAAACCTTAGGTCATCCCCTTGAGGGAAATTTGCTACTGCCCTACAAAACTCTGCGCTTGGAGGCCCAACACGAGTCTACAAGAAGAAGGTTGCGTAGTAGACATCAAACATAAACTTTTGCTCTCAGTCCAGGAATGTTGGAAATTCATTGGAACCTGATTTTGATCTGAATTTTTTACACAGGATTGATATACAGATTTCCCAGGTTGTCCTAATTTTTCAGAATTTTTGGAGTTATAGAAGTATACAAAGTTTCCAGATTACTACAGACTATTCAGTTTTTGACAGATTCTGTTTTCATTGTGTTGTTTGCTTATTTTGATGAATCTATGAGTAGTATTGGAGGGTATGAACCATGGATAAGTTGGAATACAGTTTATATTACACCAATATAAAATTGGAATGACTTCACCACATTACCTAAGTGGTGATTTGCTTTATTATACTAATGGAGCTTACGAGTTTTCTGTTGAGTTTTGTGTTGTGAAGTTTTCAAGTTTTTGGTGAAGTTTTGACAGACTACGGAGTAAGGAGTGGCAAGATCCTAAGCTTGGGGATGCCCAAGCAACCCAAGGTAATATTCAACGACAACCAAGCATCTAATCTTGGGGATGCCTCGGATGGCATCCCCTCTTTCGTCTTCGTTCATCGGTAAATTTACTTGACGCTATATTTTTATTCACCAGATGATATGAGTTTAGCTTGGAGTGTCATTTTATTTAATTTTGATTTTCTTGAAGCTATTTAGAATAATGTTTTGCATCTTTTAGTTCAATAAAAAGGTTAAGTATAGCATTTACCATGCTTATTTTGCAAGTCTATATGTTGCTGTTTTGAAAACAGAAAGTTTGTTGTTATGTTTTGAATATTTGTGAATAGTCAGAACATGATAAAATCTGGATATTTTTACACAATGAGAAGCAATAATTTTTCTACAGTGTGGCAATTTTTCAGAATTTTTGGAGTTAAAGAAGTATGGAATTTCTTGCATTCTTTACAGACTGTCCTGTTTAGACAGATTGTTGTTATGTTTGCATATGTTTGCTTGTTAATGATTCTATTTGAGGATAGGAGTGTTAAATATTCAGAGGCATTTAGTATGCAATGTCAAATTCTAATTTTAGTGATTTTCTACAGTAGAGAATGATAAGGTTTTGCATGGATTTATACTAACTTATCTCACGAGTTCTTGTTGAGTTTTGTGTGCATGAAGTTTTTAAGATTCCGGGAAACTATGATATGAGAGGAATTAAGGAGACACAAAAGCTCAAGCTTGGTGATGCCCAAGGCATCCCTGATTAATATTTCAAGAAGTCTCAAGCATCTAAGCTTGGGGATGCCCCTGGCATCCCACCTTTCTTAATCAACAATGATTGGTCAATTTTGGTTTAGCCTAGGTTTTTGCTTCTTCACTTGATTTGTGCTATCGTTGGAATGTCATTTTATTTTGTTTTGCTTGATGTTTGAATAAAATACTTAAGATCAAAATTTTCTTTATGAGAGAGAGTCTTCACGTAGCTACCTAATTATTCAACTACTTAGTGATCTTCACTTATATCTTTATGGAGTAGTTTGTCATTTACTCTCGTGATTCACTTATATCCTATGAGTAAATGGTTGACTTAATTGAATATCATAAATCTGAAATTATATATGTTTCATATTATTATCCCATGGGGAGTAATGACTTCACATATAATAATTATTGGTGGTAAATTTATAGAAAGTTAGCAAACATAGTATTGGTCACTTGAACAATTCATGAAAGAATATTGAAGGAATGGAGATTTCACATATAAATATACTATCTTAGACATCTTCCATGATTGTGAGCCCCATAATGAGTTGAAGTTGAACAAGGAAGACAACATAATGAGTTATGCTTGGGTATATTTGTATAGAAGTTATATTGTTATGGATCCTCCAACATGTGGTGCTTGCTATTTAGAATCTTTTGCTAGCCAAAATTTCTTTACTAAGCGGTAATACTGCTTGGGCATCCAAAATCCTTGAACCAAGTTTCTTCCAGGAGTGTCCACCATATCTACCTATATGCAGTATTTATCTGCCGTTCCAAGTAAATTTGCATGTGCCAAACTGTAAACCTGCAAATAATAATCTGTTTTGTATGCCCGAATCGCTCATGTAGCGACTAGGGGCTGTTAGTATCTTCCATGCTAGGTGGGTTATTCTCACGATGAGTGTTGATTCACTTGTCATTCACGTGAAAGTGGCTGGTAATCGGGATGCCCAGTTCCATGCTTGAAATAAAATCAAAATATAATCATCAAACAAAACTCCACCGGGATTGTTGTTGGTATGGACGGTACCCGTTGTTTCGGATCAGACGTGGAGTGTGATTGTTGGTGGGCGGGGAGTAAAAACTTTACCATTCTGTTTGGGAACCGCCTATGATGTGTCTAGCATGGAAGATAGTGAGAACTCTTGGTCGTTACATTGACAACGATTGCATACTTCTCAAAATTATATTCATCTCCATTTTAAAAGCTTGGAGCTCTGGCACCTCTGCAAATCCATGCTTCCCTCTACGAAGGGCCTATCTTTTACTTTTCTGCAAGAGTCAGCAGTATTCCTTCTCATTCCAACCTACTCTTTAGTTGGCAAGCATCATGTGATGGGGAAAGATCTAAGAATATATATATGGCCATTCAAATATATTTGATCATGAATTATTATTGTTGACAGTTATCTATATGATAAATAAGTTGGGAGGCGAAACATTAAGCCCCTATCTTTCTTTGTGTTCGATGGATGCTATTTGTTCTAAAAATATGCTTTGAGTGGTAGCAATCATGGAAGACTATATGATAGTTGAGTATGTGGAATTTGCTAAATCAAAGCTCTTACATAGACCCTTCTTGAAAATGAGATGAATTGCAATTGTTTGATGACTGAGAACCTAGTTTGTTAGTTTTCAAGAAAGTTTATGATCTATGCTTTAACATGTGAATAGCTTGCTACTTGATCATGAAAAGTTTTATGAGATGACCAATTGTTATGATATATAATGATGCTAGAAAAAGTGATTGAAATTATCATTGATCAAACATGTGCACTTGCTAGCATTCACACTTCATAAATTATTTCTTTTATCATTTACCTACTCGAGGACGAGCAGGAATTAAGCTTGGGGATGCTGATACGTCTCGAAAGTATCTATAATTTATGAAGTATTCATGCCATGTTTATAACAATTTTATATGATTTTGGTATGATTTGATTAGAACTAACCCGGACTAATGTTGTTTTCAGCAAAACTACCGTGGTGTTGTTTTTTGTGCAGAAATAAAAGTTCTCGGAATGGTCTGAAAATTTACGGTGATTTTTTATGGACCAAAAGAGACCCCCGAAGCACCGGAGTTGGGCCAGAAGAGTCCCGAGGTGATGGTAAGGGTGGAGGGTGCGCCCACCCCCTAGGCGCGTCCCCTGTCTTGCTGCTGCCTCGTGGACCCCCTGACGTGAAACCGACGATCTCGAAACCCCCAAAAAGAAACCTAGATCCGAAGTTCCACCGCCGCAAGCCTCTATAGCCACGAAAAGCCAATCGGGAGCCCGTTCCGGCACCCTACCGGAGGGGGAACCTGGATGCTCATATTGGCTCCTACATATTCTACGAAGATCTTTATCGGTCAAACCGCATAACAACATACGTTGTTCCCTTTGTCATCGGTATGTTACTTGCCCGAGATTCGATCGTCGGTATCTCAATACCTAGTTCAATCTCGTTACTGGCAAGTCTCTTTACTCGTTCCGTAATACATCATCTCGCAACTAACTCATTAGTCACAATGCTTGCAAGGCTTATAGTGATGTGCATTACCGAGAGGGCCCAGAGATACCTCTCCGACAATCGAAGTGACAAATCCTAATCTCGAAATACGTCAACCCAACAAGTACCTTCGGAGACACCTATAGAGCACCTTTATAATCACCCAGTTACGTTGTGACGTTTGGTAACACACAAAGTGTTCCTGCGGTAAACGGGAGTTGCATAATCTCATAGTCATAGGAACATGTATAAGTCATGAAGAAAGCAATAGCAACATACTAAACGATCAGGTGCTAAGCTAACAGAATGGGTCAAGTCAATCACATCATTCTCCTAATGATGTGATCCCATTGATCAAATGACAACCCATGTCTATGGTTAGGAAACTTAACCATCTTTGATCAACGAGCTAGTCAAGTAGAGGCATACTAGTGACACTCTATTTGTCTATGTATTCACACATGTATTATGTTTCCGGTTAATACAATTCTAGCATGAATAATAAACATTTATCATGAAATAAGGAAATAAATAATAACTTTATTATTGCCTCTAGGGCATATTTCCTTCAGTCTCCCACTTGCACAAGAGTCAATAATCTAGTTCACATCGCCATGTGATTTAACATCAATAGTTCACATCTTTATGTGGTTAACACCCATAGTTCACATCGATATGTGATCAACACCCAAAGGGTTTACTAGAGTCACTAATCTAGTTTACATATCTATGTGATTAATACCCAAAGAGTACTAAGGTGTGATCATGTTTTGCTTGTGAGATCATTTTAGTCAACGGGTCTGTCACATTCAGATCCGTAAGTATTTTGCAAATTTCCATGTCAACAATGCTCTGCACGGAGCTACTCTAGCTAATTGCTCCCACTTTCAATATGTATCCAGATTGAGACTTAGAGTCATCTGGATCAGTGTCAAAACTTCTATCGACGTAACCATTTACGACGAACCTTTTGTCACCTCCATAATCGAGAAACATATCCTTATTCCACTAAGGATAATTTTGACCGTTGTCCAGTGATCTACTCCTAGATCACTATTGTACTCCCTTGCTAAACTCGGTGTAGGGTATACAATAGATCTGGTACACAGCATGGCATACTTTATAGAACCTATGGCTGAGGCATAGGGAATGACTTTCATTATCTTTCTATCTTCTGTCGTGGTCGGGTTTTGAGTCTTACTCAATTTCACACCTTGTAACACAGGCAAGAACTCTTTCTTTGACTGTTCTATTTTGAACTACTTAAAAATCTTGTCAAGGTATGTACTCATTGAAAAAACTTATCAAGCGTCTTGATCTATCTCTATAGATCTTGATGCTCAATATGTAACCAGCTTCACCGAGGTATTTCTTTGAAAAACTCCTTTCAAAATACTCCTTTATGCTTTCCAGAAAAAATCTACATTATTTCCGATCATCAATATGTCATTCACATATACTTATCAGAAATGATGTAGTGCTCCCACTCACTTTCTTGTAAATACAGGCTTTACCGCAAGTCTGTATAAAACTATATGCTTTGATCAACTCATCAAAGTGTATATTCCAACTCCGAGATGCTTGCACCAGTCCATAGATGGATCGCCGGAGCTTTCATATTTTATTAGCACCTTTAGGATTGACAAAACCTTCTGGTTGCATCATATACAACTCTTCTTTAATAAATCCATTAAGGAATGCAGTTTTGTTTATCCATTTGCCAGATTTCGTAAAATGCGGCAATTGCTAACATGATTCGGACACACTTTAAGCATCGCTACGAGTGAGAAAATCTCATCGGAGTCAACACCTTGAACTTTGTCAAAAACCCTTTTCGACAAGTCTAGTTTTGTAGATAGTAACACTACTATCAGCGTCTGTCTTCATCTTGAAGATCCATTTATTTTCTATGGCTTGCTGATCATCGGGCAAGTCAACCAAAGTCCACACTTTGTTTTCATACATGGATCCCATCTCAGATTTCATGGCCTCAAGCCATTTTGCGGAATCTGGGCTCATCATCTCTTCCTCATAGTTCGTAGGTTTGTCATGATCAAGTAACATGACCTCCAGAACAGCATTACCGTACCACTCTGGTGCAGATCTCACTCTGGTTGACCTACTAGGTTCAGTAGTAACTTGATCTGAAGTTTCATGATCAATATCATTAGCTTCCTCACTAATTGGTGTAGGTGTCACAGGAACCGGTTTCTGTGATGAACTATTTTCCAATAAGGGAGCAGGTACAGTTACCTCATCAAGTTCCACTTTCCTCCCACTCACTTCTTTCGAGAGAAACCCCTTCTCTAGAAAGGAGCCATTCTTAGCAACGAATGTCTTGCCTTCAGATCTATGATAGAAGGTGTACCCAACAGTTTCCTTTGGGTATCCTATGAAGACACATTTCTCCGATTTGGGTTTGAGCTTATCAGGTTGAAGCTTTTTCACATAAGCATCGCAGTTCCAAACTTTAAGAAACGACAACTTTGGTTTCTTGCCAAACCACAGTTCATAAGGTGTCGTCTCAACGGATTTAGATGGTGCACTTTTAACGTGAATGCAGCTGTCTCTAATGCATAACCCCAAAACGATAGTGGTAAATCAGTAAGAAACATCATAGATTGCACTATATCAAATAAAGTACGGTTATGACGTTCGGACACACCATTATGCTGTGGTGTTCCAGGTGGCATGAGTTTGTGAAACTATTCCACATTGTTTTAATTGAAGGCCAAACTCGTAACTCAAATATTTGCCTCTACGATCAGATCGTAGAAACTTCATTTTCTTGTTATGATGATTCTCTACTTCACTCTGAAATTCTTTGAACTTTTCAAATGTTTTAGACTTATGTTTCATCAAGTAGATATACCCATATCTGCTCAAATCATCTGTGAAGGTCAGAAAACAATGATACCCGCCGTGAGCCTCAACACTCATTAGACCGCATACATCGGTATGTATTATTTCCAACAAGTCAGTGGCTCGCTCCATTGTTCCGGAGAACGGAGTCTTAGTCATCTTGCCCATGAGGCATGGTTCGCAAGTATCAAGTGATTCATAATCAAGTGATTCCAAAAGCCCATCAGCATGGAGTTTCTTCATGCGCTTTACACCAATATGACCTAAACGGCAGTGCCACATATAAGTTGCACTATCATTATTAAATTTGCATCTTTTGGTTTCAATATTATGAATATGTGTAAAACTACGATCGAGATCCAAAGAAAACTATTTTCATTGGGTGTATGACCATCGAAGGTTTTATTCATGTAAACAGAACAACAATTATTCTCTAATTTAAATGAATAACCGTATTGCAATAAACATGATCAAATCATATTCATGCTCAACGCAAACACCAAATAACATTTATTTAGGTTCAACACTAATCCCGAAAGTATAGGGACTGTGTGATGATGATCATATCAATCTTGGAACTACTTCCAACACACATCGTCACTTCACCCTTAACTAGTTTTTCTTCATTCTGCAACTCCCGTTTCGAGTTACTACTCTTAGCAACTGAACTAGTATCAAATACCGCGGGGTTGCTATAAACAATAGTAAATTACACATCAATAACATGTATATCAAATATACCTTTGTTCACTTTGCCATCCTTCTTATCCGCCAAATACTTGGGGTAGTTCCGCTTCCAGTGACTAGTCCCTTTGCAGTAGAAGCACTTAGTCTCAGGCTTAGGTCCAGACTTGGGCTTCTTCACTTGAGCAGCAACTTGCTTGACGTTCTTCTTGAAGTTCCCCTTCTTCCCTTTGCCCTTTTCTTGAAACTAGTGGTCTTGTTAACCATCAACACTTGATGCTTTTCTTGATTTCTACCTTCGTCGATTTTAGCATCACGAAGAGCTTGGGAATCGTTTTCGTTATCCCTTGCATATTATAGTTCATCACGAAGTTATAGCAACTTGGTGATAGTGACTAGAGAACTCTGTCAATCACTATCTTATCTGGAAGACTAACTCCCACTTGATTCAAGTGATTGTAGTACTCAGACAATCTGAGCACATGCTTACTGGTTGAGCTATTCTCCTCCATCTTGTAGGCAAAGTAATGTCAGAGGTCTCATACCTCTCGACACGGGCATGAGTATGAAATACCAATTTCAACTCTTGGAACATCGTATATGCTCAGTGGCGTTCAAAACATTTTTGAAGTCCCGGTTCTAAGCCGTAAAGCATGGTGCACTAAACTATCAAGTAGTCATCATACCGAGCTTTTGTCAAGACGTTCAAAACGTCTGCATCTGCTACTGCAATAGTTCTGTCACCTAGCGGTGCATCAAGGACATAATTCTTCTATGCAGCAATGAGGATAAACCTCAGATCACGGACCAAGTCCGCATCATTGCTACTATCATCTTTCAACATATTTTTCTCTAGGAACATATCAAAATAATAATAAACGGGGAGCAACATCGCGAGCTATTTATCTACAACGTAGTTATGCAAAATACTATCAGGACTAATTTCATGATAAATTAAAGTTCAATTAATCATATTACTTAAGAACTCCCACTTAGATAGACATCCCTCTAATCATCTAACTGATCACGTGATCCATATCAACTAAACCATGTCCGATCATCACGTGAGATGAAGTAGTTTTCAATGGTGAACATCACTATGTTGATCATATCTACTATATGATTCACGCTCGACCTTTCGGTCTCTAGTGTTCCGAGGCCATATCTGCATATGCTAGGCTCGTCAAGTTTAACCCGAGTATTCTGCGTGTGCAAAACTGGCTTGCACTCGTTGTAAATGAACGTAGAGCTTATCACACCTGATCATCACGTGGTGTCTCGGCACGACGAAATTTGGCAACGGTGCATACTCAGGGAGAACACTTTTATCTTGAAATTTAGTGAGAGATCATCGTATAATGCTACCGTCAATCAAAGCAAAATAAGATGCATAAAAGATAAACATCACATGCAATCAATATAAGTGATATGATATGGCCATCATCATCTTGTGCTTGTGATCTCCATCTCCGAACTACTGTCATGATCACAATCGTCACCGGCGCGACACCTTGATCTCCATCGTAGCACCGTTGTCGTCTCGCCAACTATTTCTTCTATGACTATCGCTACCGCTTAGTGATAAAGTAAAGCAATTACAGGGCGATTGCATTGCATACAATAAAACGACAACCATATGGCTCCTGCCAGTTGCCGATAACTCGGTTACAAAACATGATCATCTCATACAATAAAATATAGCATCATGCCTTGACCATATCACATCACAACATGCCCTGTAAAAACAAGTTAGACGTCCTCTACTTTGTTGTTGCAAGTTTTACGTGGCTGCTACGGGCTGAGCAAGAACCGTTCTTACCTACGCATCAAAACCACAACGATAGTTCGTCAAGTTAGTGTTGTTTTAACCTTCTCAAGGCCCGAGCGTAGCCACACTCAGTTCAACTAAAGTTGGAGAAACTGACCCGCCAGCCACCTATGTGCAAAGCACGTCGGTAGAACCAGTATCGTGTAAGCGTACGCGTAATGTCGGTCCGGGCCGCTTCATCCAACAATACCGCTGAACCAAAGTATGACATGCTGGTAAGTAGTATGACTTGTATAGCCCACAACTCACTTGTGTTCTACTCGTGCATATAACATCTACGCATAAAACCAGGCTCGGATACCACTATTGGGGAACGTAGTAATTTCAAAAAAATCCTACGCACACACAGGATCATGGTGATGCATAGCAACGAGAGGGGGGAGTGTTGTCCACGTACCCTCGTAGACCGAAAGCGGAAGCGTTAGCACAAGGCGGTTGATGTAGTCGTACGTCTTCACGATCCGACCGATCCATGTACCGAACGTAAGGCACCTCCGAGTTCAGCACACGTTCAGCTCGATGACGTCCCGCGAACTCCTATCCAGCAGAGCTTCATGCGAGAGTTCCGTCAGCATGACAGCGTGGTGACGGTGATGATGATGCTACCGACGCAGGGCTTCGCCTAAGCACCGCTACGATATGATCAAGGTGGAATATGGTGGAGGGGGCACCGCACACGGCTAAGAGATCAAGAGATCAATTGTTGTGTCTATGGGGTGCCCCCCTCCGCCGTATATAAAGGGGGGAGGAGGAGAGGGCCGGCCAAGGGGAGGAGGCGCGCCCAAGGGGGGCAATCCTACTCCAAGTAGGATTCCCCCCTCTTTCCTAGTCCAAGTAGGAGAGGGGAAGGAAGGGGAGGAGAAGAAGAAGGAAAGGGGGGCCGGCCCCCTAGTCTAATTTGGTTTGGGCTAGGGGGGGCGCGCGCCCCTAGCTGGGCGCCTCTCCTCTTCCACCACTTGGGCCCATGAGGCCCAATAATCCCCCGGGAGGTTCCGGTAACCTCCCGGTTTCTCCGGTATTTATCAGATAATCCCCGAAACTCATCCGGTGTCCGAATATAACATTCCAATATATCAATATTTATGTCTCGACCATTTCGAGACTCCTCGTCATGTCCGTGATCATATCCGGGACTCCGAACTACCTTCGGTACATCAAAAACAAAACTCATAATACCGATCGTCATCTAACTTTAAGCGTGCAGACCCTACGGGTTCGAGAACTATGTAGACATGACCGAGACACGTCTCCGGTCAATAACCAATAGCGGAACCTGGATGCTCATATTGGCTCCTACATATTCTACGAAGATCTTTATCGATCAAACCGCATAACAACATACGTTGTTCCCTTTGTCATCGGTATGTTACTTGCCCGAGATTCAATCGTCGGTATCTCAATACCTAGTTCAATCTCGTTACCGGCAAGTCTCTTTACTTGTTCCGTAATACATCATCTCGTAACTAACTCATTAGTCACAATGTTTGCAAGGCTTATAGTGATGTGCATTACCGAGAGGGCCCCGAGATACCTCTCCGACAATCGGAGTGACAAATCCTAATCTCGAAATACGCCAACCCAACAAGTACCTTCGGAGACACCTGTAGAGCACCTTTATAATCACCCAGTTACGTTGTGACGTTTGGTAACACACAAAGTGTTCCTCCGGTAAACGGGAGTTGCATAATCTCATAGTCATAGGAACATGTATAAGTCATGAAGAAAGCAATAGCAACATACTAAACGATCAAGTGCTAAGCTAACGGAATGGGTCAAGTCAATCACATCATTCTCCTAATGATGTGATCCCGTTAATCAAATGACAACCCATGTCTATGGTTAGGAAACTTAACCATCTTTGATCAACGAGCCAGTCAAGTAGAGGCATACTAGTGACACTCTGTTTGTCTATGTATTCACACATGTATTATGTTTCCGGTTAATACAATTCTAGCATGAATAATAAACATTTATCATAAAATAAGGAAATAAATAATAACTTTATTATTGCCTCTAGGGCATAGTTCCTTCACCAGTAGCTATGTGTTTTATCTCTCTCTCTCTCTCGTGTTCTTGATATGGCACGATCTTGATGTACTGCGATATTTGTTACTATAGTTGAATCATATGGTGTTTCTTCCCCTCTACCTTCTTGTGATGAATTGAGTTTTACCTTTGAGGTTTCGCTATTACCGGATTGAATACTTTTATGGATTTGAGAACACTTGATGTATGTCTTGCGTGGGATACCCGTGGTGACAATGGGGTGTTCTATTGATTCACTTGATGTATGTTTTGGTACTCAACTCGCGGATTCCCGAGGTGACATCGGGGTAATCTATGCATAGGGGTTGATGCATGTTTTCGCCCTTGTTTCTCCGGTAGGAATCTTGGGGCACTCTTTGAGGTTCTTTGTGTTGGATTGAATAATATGAATCTGAAGTTGTTTGATGCATACCATATAATTGACCCACGGATACTTGTGGTGACATTGGAGTATCTAGGTGACATTAGGGTTGATTGATGTGTGTCATATGGTGTTATTTTACTATGAACTCCAGGGCTGTTTGTGACACTTATAGGAATAGCTCAATGGATTGATCGGAAAGAATAACTTTGAGGTGGATTCGTACCCTACAAGCAATTTTATCTTATGTTCTCCGCGATAGGAACTTTGGAGTTTTGTCGCACGTTGAGGGATTGCCATATGATATAATTATGTTATCATTGTTGAGAGAACTTGCACTAGTGAAAGTATGAACCCTAGGCCTTATTTTCAAGCATTGCAATACCGTTTTTGCTCACTTTTACCACTTGCTACCTTGCTGTTTTTATATTATCAGATTACAAAAACCTATATCTACTATCCATATTACACTTGTATCACCATCTCTTCGCCGAACTAGTGCACCTATACAATTTTCCATTGTATTGCACTGGTAGAAAAAGGGCCTATTGTCCCGGTTGGTTAGGGCCTTTTGTCCCGGTTTTTGAACCGGGACTAAAGGGTCGTTACTAATGCCCTAGCCTTTAGTCCCGGTTCTTACACGAACTGGGACAAATGGGCCTCCACGTGGCCGCTGCGGCCAGCCCAGGCCGGGGGCCTTTGGTCCCGGTTGGTAAAACCAATCGGGACCAATAGGCATCCACGCGTCAGCATCTGGCTGGAGCTGAGGTTTTTGTTTTTTTTTGAAAGGGGCTGATTTAGGGGTTTTGGGGGTTAATTTAGGTTGTTATTAGGTAGCTATTAGAGAGAAGTGTCCTCTCTTATATCTCCGTGCTTGGTTTACCAACGCTACGTACTGCTATGCCTAAACATGGCTTAGATTGAAGTGAAGGCAACATGTGGTGCATGTCGAAAGTAATACTAATCCTAACTTGATCAAGTTTGGATTGTACTACTTTCGACATGCACCACATGCATGTTGCCTTCACTTCAATCCAATCCATGTTCATTTCACCGCTGATATATAATAACTCTTCATGCGCGCATCATGCATCATCATATATAATAACAAGTCCTACTAATCATCATCATACAACTTCTACTCGTTATTAATAACAAGTCATACGATCATCATCCTCATAGTCATCGAACCAACCCTACTTAATTGTTCTTAGCACATGATCATCAGTATTAGGTAGGACCAAAATACCCTCTTTAAGGTAAAATAGCATAAAACAATATAGACCCTGACTCTCCATTATGGAGAATGGAGATCATCCTGTCTCCAATTCTTGCGCTTCGCTTCCTTTTGCTTCCAAGAACCTCCTTGCGACTGTCCATACATTTTTTCCATTCTTTGATTTGCATGTCTCCACTTCTTTTAGAAATCCGGTATGGACAGTTGAGATTCGTAGGATGACCTGGTTGTATGTTCAAAACATCAAGCCTACCATTCTGATACATCAAATGAGGCACACAATCCTCTGGGATTATCTGTTGAAAAACATAGTAATAACTTCATAGTTAGCAATGATGTACTAGTTTTAGAAGTATGCAAAAGATGCACGGATGTCGTAATAGTAAGAAATCTTACCAGGGTATCTCCATAGTAGTTACCGTAGTTCAACACGTGCACTAGTGGCACGTATTGACCATAATGTGGAGGAGTTTTACAATAGATATTGTAATTCTCAAGATCAGTACAAAATCCGACCAGATGAGTTTTCTCCTTATAAGTTAACTCAGAGCCATCGGTGTAGTAGGTTCTGTCTACCATGTTCCGCACATTGTTTGAACAATCAAAATAAGCTGTCAATGAAAATAAGCTGTCAACTATTTTGAAATGAACAATATAAATTAGCTAATAACTATGTTTGAGAAACTCACATAGCGGTAGAATTGGAGGCGTATCAACAAGGACCCAAATGTCCATATTGTCTTGCTCGATGTCAGGATCACCAAGATCCATGGTGACAAGCATACCCTCATCAAAACCATACATCTTGCAAAATGCTTCCCAATTTTTGCAACCAAAATGGGTTACGCTCTCAGAATTATACAGCTTTACTTCAAAATCTATATCATGATGGGTCCTTCGGTGAATTTTCTTTGTTTCCATACTTTCATGGTCTTCAAAACCCATCCTCTCGAAGACGTCGCGTGTTGCATGGCATGGGATAAGCTAGCCGAATTGCAAAAGATGAAAAGTACACGTTGAAATAGTTGAAGTCGTGCTTAATTACGAAAAAATAACACTTGTCGTCGTTGCGTACCGTTTCAACATCGAAGGTCTCCTCCAGCTTAATACTGAAGCGCCGATCTTCGTCCAGGTGAGGCCTGTCGCACTGACCTCGGTCGTCGTGGCACTAGTCGCACTCCGGGAGACTTTCATCGTCCGAGTACGACATTTCCTATGTTCATAATTCAAATATTAAACGTCTACAATTAAATATATGTACTAAAAACCTAAGTTAGATCATTATTATTCATCACGGGTTGACTATCGGTTTGTCGAGTCTTTTCTTGAAAACTCTCAGCTCACGTGGTGTATACATTCGACCGTTGGTGATGGTCGCTCCTCCATTTGTCCCCGAGTGCATTACACCAAAATGTCTAGCACACGGGAACAAAGGAGAAGCGACCCCCACGACAACAGTCGGGATTCTTCGTCCTCTCATATATATATGGTGGAACTCTCCCTCACTGATTCCTCTCTGACATTTGCGACCGTCGGTGATGGTAGCTCCTCCTTTCGTTCTCGAGTGCATTACACCAAATTGTCTAGCACACGGGAACGAAGGAGAAGCTACCCCCACGACAACAGTCGGGATTCTTCGTCCTCTCATATATGGTGGAGACTCGACAGACTTACAGTCAACCCGAAATATCGTTTAATTATCTTTCTAAAAGAGGATTTGGCTGGTCTCACCTCGATGTCGGAGGGGGCGGTGACGGGGACGACGGCGGGGATGATGGAGGGGCCGGGGGCTCCTAGATTTCTGCGAAAACAAAAACCCTATAAGCTATCAACTAATCATATGCATACGCCTTGCATAGTGCTCTCCAATTTTAGCATTCAAAGTAGGAGTAGTTTTCCACTTTGAGCATTCAATAAGCAAAATCAAATCACAAAATAAAGTAGTATTCAAATTAGGATGCATTCAATTATAAGCAAAACTACATCATCTCCATGCGTCCGTACATCGTCGAATATTATCACTAATACACCTCGAATACTATCATACATGTAGCATCGCTAGTACAGCTAGAACAATAGCGCCCGACGGGTATCGGCGCGGGCGGTGGACACCCAAAGGGACGGAACCATCACAGGATCATAGCTCCAGTGAGATCCCTGAAGAACCTGCCAGGTATTGTCGAACCTGCCCTCCAACGCAACCATGTAGCGACGGACGTGCTGGTCCTCCTCGCTGACACGGTGACGTACCACCTCCGCGGTGTCCGAAAGCCTCGGCACCGTCACTGGCCCACGCGACCGTCACCAAACAAGGATCGGGTCAACGACGGGCTGGCTCCGCACCAACCTACGCCCACCGGAAGGTAGCACCTCCCAAAACCAGCCCGGCGGAGCCCAGTCCCGGACATGGCCCCTCTGATCAAGCCGGCCTCCTCCGCCGAGTCGACGACGAGGATGCGGGATAGGCATCATCGACGTCGATGCGGGAATAATTGCTTTAACTAAAAAAACAAACTAGTTCTATTAATTTCCTTGCTAAAAATAAACTACTTCTATAGTAAAATAAACTAGTTTTGTTAAATCAACTAGTTCAACTACTAATTAAGCACTTACTATAAATAAAATAAAGTAGTTTTATTAATTAATCAATTAGTTCAACTACTAAGCACTTACTATAAATAAATAAAATAAAGTAGTTCTTACTAAAAATAAACTACTTCTATATATAGTAAAATTTAATAAAATAGTTTTATTAATTAATCAACTAGTTCAACTACTAAGCACTTACTATAAATATATAAAATAAAGTAGTTCTTACTAAAAATAAACTACTTCTATATATAGTAAAATTTAATAAAATAGTTTTATTAAATCAACTAGTTCAACTACTAAGCACTAACCTAAAATCGATATCTATTAATAATTAACCTCAATAAAAAATTAATACATATATGAAAAAATCGTATATAAACAGAAAAAATTATGAACATTATATTCATACATAGCCACATCCATTCATCATATAGCTACCACATACATATATATATATATATACATTATATATATGAAAAAATACAATGAAGTAAAAAAATAATACAAATTATATGAAAAAAATAAACAGAGCCGTGGCGTGGCGGCGGCTCACATCGGGCGACGGCGTGGGCGGCGGAGGGCGACGGCGTGGGTGGCGGAGGGCGACGGGGACCGCGGCGGGCCGGGGGCGGAGGGCGACGGCGACGGTGACGTACGGGCGACACGGCTCGGGGGCGCGCGACGGAGGGCGACGGCGACGGCGGCGGGCGGCGGAGGACGACGGCGACGGGCGACGACGTGGGCTCGGGGGCACGGCGACGACGACGGCGGCGGGGCAGCCTGGCGGCGTAGATCGAGCTCGCGACGTCGTCGGGCGGGGGGAAATTGGCGATGGAAATCTGAAAATTTCCTAAGTGCTGGCTTATATAGCAAAGGCTTTGGTCCCGGTTCGACGCACAAACCGGGACCAATGCCACCTTTAGTCCCGGTTGGTGGCACCAACCGGGATCAAAGGCCTCTTTTCACCAGCCCAAAGGGCGGGAAGCAGAGGGCTTTGGTCCCGGTTGGTGGCACCAACCGGGACTAAAGGGTGGGCATTGGTTCCGGTTGGTGCCACCAACCGGGACCAAAGGGGAGCATTGGTTCCGGTTGGAGCCACCAACCGGGACTAATGTGCTGGCGCGGTGCGGTGGGAAGTTTAGTCCCACCTTGCTAGCTGAGGGAGCTCAGCACCTGTTTATAAGCTGCGTTGCAGCTCAGGTGCTGAGCTCCTCTCTAATATGCAGGCATTACATGCCTACCCTTGTGACTGCCATGTTGGGCCTATTGGGCCTGCGGGCCTGCATCCTGGCCCATGTGCAGATGGGTTTCTAGTCGTATGCAGGCCGTGTGGCCCATTAGGCCGCATTTTTTATTTTTTCCAGTATTTTTTTTGTTTTTTGAATTATTTATTTTCTTTTGATTTTTGCTTTATTTTTTTATTCTTTTTGCTTTTAGCTCAGAATAATTATAAACTTTCTGTTACTCCATTAGTTTCCAAATTTGAATAGTTTAAATTTTAATTCTTTACGCAAATACTAGAGGTTTATAAAAGCTTTTTAGTTGATTCCATTTGCTACTAGAGTTTATAAAAGCATTTCAAATGAACTCTGAAAAGGTTGAAAGTTTGCATGGTATCATCATTTCATCCACATAGCATGTTCAAGAAAGTTGAGAGGGTTACGGCAAAAACTGGATGCACTTCGTGTACAAAACGGACAATCTCTTTCAAAGTATCAGGATTTCATACGGAAACTCGTTTGTTACAAAGGGATTTCATTTTTTTAAACTTATTTGAACTCCTGACTTTTTGTGTGTTCAAAATGCACCATTCAAAGCCACATCATCATTTTTCAATCCTTTCTGACTTCATTTGTTATTTTTCATGCATTTACTAATTATTTTGAGCTATAAGACCCTAAAATTGAAAAGCATTTCAAATGAACTCTGAAAAGGTTGAAAGTTGGCATGGTATCATCATTTCATCCACATAGCATGTGCAAGAAAGTTGAGAGGGTTACGGCAAAAACTGGATGCACTTCGTGTACAAAACGGACAATCTCTTTCAAAGTATCAGGATTTCATACGGAAACTCGTCTGTTACAAAGGGATTTCATTTTTTAAAACTTATTTGAACTCCTGACTTTTTGTGTGTTCAAAATGCACCATTCAAAGCCACATCATCATTTTTCAATCCTTTCTGACTTCATTTGTTATTTTTCATGCATTTACTAATTATTTTGAGCTATAAGACCATAAAATTGAAAAGCATTTCAAATGAACTCTGAAAAGGTTGAAAGTTGGCATGGTATCATCATTTCATCCACATAGCATGTGCAAGAAAGTTGAGAGGGTTACGGCAAAAACTGGATGCACTTCGTGTACAAAACGGACAATCTCTTTCAAAGTATCAGGATTTCATACGGAAACTCGTCTGTTACAAAGGGATTTCATTTTTTAAAACTTATTTGAACTCCTGACTTTTTGTGTGTTCAAAATGCACCATTCAAAGCCACATCATCATTTTTCAATCCTTTCTGACTTCATTTGTTATTTTTCATGCATTTACTAATTATTTTGAGCTATAAGACCCTAAAATTGAAAAGCATTTCAAATGAACTCTGAAAAGGTTGAAAGTTGGCATGGTATCATCATTTCATCCACATAGCATGTGCAAGAAAGTTGAGAGGGTTACGACAAAAACTGGATGCACTTCGTGTACAAAACGGACAATCTCTTTCAAAGTATCAGGATTTCATACGGAAACTCGTCTGTTACAAAGGGATTTCATTTTTTTAAACTTATTTGAACTCCTGACTTTTTGTGTGTTCAAAATGCACCATTCAAAGCCACATCATCATTTTTCAATCCTTTCTGACTTCATTTGTTATTTTTCATGCATTTACTAATTATTTTGAGCTATAAGACCCTAAAATTGAAAAGCATTTCAAATGAACTCTGAAAAGGTTGAAAGTTGGCATGGTATCATCATTTCATCCACATAGCATGTGCAAGAAATTTGAGAGGGTCCCGGCAAAAACTGGATGCACTTCGTGTACAAAACGGACAATCTCTTTCAAAGTATCAGGATTTCATACGGAAACTCGTCTGTTACAAAGGGATTTCATTTTTTTAAACTTATTTGAACTCCTGACTTTTTGTGTGTTCAAAATGCACCATTCAAAGCCACATCATCATTTTTCAATCCTTTCTGACTTCATTTGTTATTTTTCATGCATTTACTAATTATTTTGAGTTATAAGACCATAAAATTGAAAAGCATTTCAAAGGAACTCTGAAAAGGTTGAAAGTTGGCATGGTATCATCATTTCATCCACATAGCATGTGCAAGAAAGTTGAGAGGGTCCCGGCAAAAGGTGGATGCACTTCGTGAACAAAATGGACAATCTCTTTCGAAGTATCAGGGTTTCGGACGAATACTCATCTATTACAAAGGTATTTCATTTATTTAACTTATTTGAACTCCTGACTTTTTGTGTGTTCAAAATGAACCATTCAAAGCAGAGACTGATTTTGAATGGTGCATATTCAACACACAAAAAGTCTGTAAAGATCGCCAACCCCAACATAAAAAAATGAGCATAGATGCGCCTATAGAGAAAATTCAAACTAAATTCATAATAAATTTCTATGAATTTCAGAGAAACTCACTATGAATTTAGGTCAAATTCCCTGTATAAGGGCATCTATTTTCATTTTGAGAGGAGCTCAACAAGGCAGAGAGGGACGGGCTTATAAACCGGTGTGAGCGACCTTCGGTTGGCGAGGTGGGACTAAACTCTGGCCGCAACGAGGACCAACCCTTTAGTTCCGGTTTATGGCACAAACCGGGACTAATGGTCATGGGCCAGGGGCGAGGCGCATTGGTCCCGGTTCGTGCCTTGAACCGGGACCAAAAGGTCCAGACGAACCGGGACCAGTGGCCCACGTGGCCCGGCCGGCCCCCTGGGCTCACGAACCGGGACTAATGCACCCCATGGGTCCCGGTTCGTGCGGAACCGGGACTAATGGGCTGGCCAAGCCCGAACGAAAGCCCTGTTTTCTACTAGTGTTGGGTGTGTCGGGGACACATGAGACTCTTTGTTATTTGGTTGCAGGGTTGTTTCAGAGAGACCATCTTCATCCTACGCCTCCCACGGATTGATAAACCTTAGGTCATCCACTTGAGGGTAATTTGCTACTGCCCTACAAAACTCTGCGCTTGGAGGCCCAACATGAGTCTACAGGATGAAGCTTGCGTAGTAGAACCCCACGGCACATCGGCCATTACAAACTCCACCCTACATCGCACAGTGCTCAAGCCACCACGCACACGGACGCAGTCCAACGTGAGCCCCTCCCGCGAGTCGTCATTTCGTTGCGAATGAGCAGCAGGGCCCCCAAAATCCGGTGGTTTGGCCGAGCAGAGGCTCGCCGGCGAAGGCGATCGATGTTAGGGCGGTCGAGCAGGATCGCGGTGGTAGCGGAGGACCGCTGCCGGCCCAGCAAATGCGGCCTGCAGTGCCGCAAGCGCTGCCCCGTCAACGCCACGTGTATGGGCCTCTCCGGCCTGCAGTGCCTGATTAGGAAGCTTTGGCAAATGTACAGACCTCTCGTAGACGGTAGATCTATCAAGCATCATGTGTTTGGTTTCCAACTAGTTAAACTTGTCAAACCATGATCTTGGAGAGAAGACTGTTGAACAAAAATCTTTGAAAAGGCATGTCTAGTTGGCCGAATGGGCAATTGACCAAACCTTCTTCACCCAATCTTAGTTTTAATTTTCAGTTTGGCATAATTCTACATTGACCTAGTGATAATCTGAATCTCTTGGATCGGCAATAATTTTTTTAAACACAGTATAATCGAAGTCGCTCTCATACACGAGCCCCTATAAAGTCACGCATGCCCTTCTCTATGAGTATCTCTGAGGTACCGAGGCAGCATAGCAGCTTGAGATTGACGAAGTCACCACAGATGGCTCGTAATCAACGGGAATGTCTCCTCCCATTGCACGAACATCGCTGGAAAGGCTAAAATAAATCCAGAAAAATGCGAGCAAAAGCGTCAAGTCTAGAATTTGAACCCTAGTGTACTGGGAATATCACTGTCCTCCTAACTATCAAAGCACAGATTGGTTTGCAGATCAACAATAATTTCAAAGTAGATTTTAGTTGAAGCCACTTTGGCTAAGAGCAACTTTAACCGATCTCCTATCCATTAGAGGAGTAGACCATCAAGTATCCTCAGAGGAGGATAATTATCCTCCTCTCAGGGTGGCCCCATCAAACTGACATATATTTAGAGGATAATCTTTTTTGTCAATTCTATATTTCAAAATAAGCATACATAACATATAAATCATGAACAAGCATATAATTGCATATTTTGAGAAATTCAAATTTAAACATGCAAATAGCTCAGCCAAAAGGCATCATATCGATCAAGTTTGATACAAAATAATCACAACTTAGCATGTTTTATGTTGTGGATCGATCCCAACCAAAGGCATGCACGAACTCAAGCACCATCCTCGCCAAAAAAATCAACACCATCTCCATGGCCACCCCCATATCCACACGGCCATCACTATCACCACCAGCACCGCATTCATCATCACCACCATCCACACGGTCACCATCACCATTCCAAAGAGAAACCTCTATTTGAATCAAGATCTCCCCACGAGTGAGCTCCCAAAACTTTTTACAGTATCATCAATTCAGGTTGGGTTCAGTAACATGATAGCACGTTGTTTGGCCTTCTTTGCATTCTAAAGCCTCTCACCCTCGAGTGCAAGCCTACGCTCCTCCGCTTTCAACTTGCTCTCTTCGTCTGCCTACTTTGATCTCTATTTTTTGTCCTCCAACAACTTGAGATCATTCCATCTAGCCACCCTATCTTCCTTGCGTTCGGAAGCCAAGGCTTTCTTGATACTCACTTCTTGCTCTCTTTTGCAATATGTTGCCATCTGGTCTCTTGTTGGCATCGTCATCGTTCTCGTCATTCCTCAACGGTTATGCTTAACCTTGATCTATTTGGTGTGGTCTCATCGTTTCTCCTAACCCTCTTATCATTGATGCAAAGTTATTTGTAGCAATTGTACAATCTGAAGGGCTTGTGATTTGTACTTCTTGTTGTGTTGCTTGAAAAGTTCTTGTATAATAGGGTCATACTTCGAGACAACCACACCGCTTGGTGGTGCATGGTTCACTTGATTAATACAAACGGACCTTTGGTTGAATTGGTATTTGATGGTACCCCAATGATGCCCAAGAGAGCCTTGGGTGCAGCTTGATGTGACATCCACGTAGTTGTTGTATTACTCGGCAATTCTCCCCCAAAAGTGCATTCTCTTCATCCACCAAGAACGGGTTGGTGACGTAACATTCTCTTCTTGGTAGGATTGATTGGCTAGATGGTAGGGCTACCTCCAAGATGGCGCCTAAGCTACTTATTTTTAGTCAGGGGTCCATTCAGAAATGTCGTACTATCCATAAAGCTACCGTGGATAGACGTTGGATCACGAACATCAAGGAATTGAAATCCTGGAAGGCTTGCTAGGACATCACCAAGGATGGAGTTCTTCATCTAGCTCTCGCTTGCCAATATTGGGTTGGACCACGAAAAGGATTGCTAGGATAGGCTTGACAACCCCCCCCCCCCCCCCCCCCCCGCCCCCGTGGGTGCGCCGTGTGCTTTTTGGTCAAACGGAGATAAGCATGAACCAGATCCATATATAATGGCCGGCACATCTTGCATACCTTGTGATATGAGTATGAGGTGCTATCACAAATATGATTGATTGTCTGGCTCCCAACCTAAGGGAAATCTTTTTGGATTGGCGATATTGGACCGTCCACTCCACCCCCTACACCCAGGAAAGGTAAACTCTTTGATGGTCATTCTCACACCTTGGTGGATTTGGGTGCAGTGGAACATGGCCATCTTCGCTAGCATGCAACCCAACATTGCTATCCCACTTGACACAATTCAGGCTGAGGCTCGACTCTGGGCGAAGAGGGGAGTATTGCATTATGGTGATACTTCGAATGGTTCTAGCTCGTAGGATTGTAGCCTTGTAAATTTGGGTGTGGCCCTTTGACAGCCTGTACATAACCTTGTTTCTCTATAAATTCACTGACAAGCCTTTGCTTTTTCTCAAGAAAAATTAAATTAGATTTTTCCATAGTTCAAATTTTGGACCCAAGATGAATTTGTCTAATGAGAGATCACTTTACTTTGCCACTGTTTCTGTTATAGACTGCTGATTCTTTTCATACGTTTACAGGATGTCAGTGCATAGAAATTACTGCATCATCCAAGTTGTCTTTAATTTCGGAGGATCTATGCATTGGATGTGCTATTTGCGTGAAGGTCTAGCTACTTTTCCTTTTGGGGTTATTTCTGGGTACTAATCTATCAAATATGAAATGGAATCTTAATAACTTTCTGTTGTGATGGTACTCTTACAGGTATGTCCCTTCAATGCCATCCAAATTATTAACTTGCCAAGTAGTCTTGACAAGAGACGACACATCGGTACGGGCCGAATTCGTTCAAGCTCCACAGGTAGACAAATCTTTCTCATTCTATAATATTCGATCATCCCACCGCTGTCCTTAAGTCCCAGTTATTGCAGTCGAGCTGCTGAGGAAAACCCTATTTACCGCATTCCGCGGCAAGTTGCCCAACGACCGCTCATGTTTGAGCGTACATGGGCCCGCCCAATTATCTCTTTCTTCCGTGGAATCAATTTCCGGTTTTGGGAACCTTCTGGATGGTTCCTAGACGGTTTTGGGAACCTTCCAGAATGTTGTTGAACCGGGTTTTTCTGGTTTTTTTCTTTTTGTTTTTCCTTCTTCTTTTCATTTTTTGTTTTTTCTGCTTCTTTTTCCTTTTCTCTTTTTTTCAGCTTTTCAGTTTCTTTCATTTTTGATTTTTTATTTCTTTTTCTCTTTTGTTATCTTTTTTGAAAAAACTCAAGATATTCAAAATTTGTTCATGTTTCCAAAAAAAAATCAAATGTTGTCAAATTCAAAAAGTGTTCGCATTTTGCAAAATATGTTCAAAAATTGCTCTGAAAATTTAAAATCTGTTTGTGTTTTTCAAAAAATGGTCGCATTTCACAATTTTTTTTCAAAGACTTCAAAAATGTTCAGGATTTCAAAATTTTGTCACGTATTTAATAAAATGTTCGCGCTTCCAAATTTGTTCTCAAAATTCAAAAAAAAATCGTTCTTTAAAAAATTTATTCATGAATTCTAAAAATGTTCATGTTTTTGAAAATTGTTTGGGAAATTCAGAATTTTTTCGATTTCCTAAGAAAATTGCGTTTGTGAAAAATTGTTCGGGATTTTGTGAAACAGTGTTAAGTCTGAGACTGTCGTTAGTTTCTTTTGGCCTTCTGCTGTGTTTCTGTTGACTGATCTCTTCGATCGTACAAGTGGGTAGCAGCGAGCTCGCGCAAGGAGTCCCGTGTTCTATTCCTAGCCAACGTGTGGTACTGTTTTTGCGATTTTTCACCCATGTATTCGCGGTGCACCGAATGGGCCGGCCCAGTCGGCACACCCTGTGCGATGGGGCGTGTATTTGCCACAGAACACGCCAAATAGGAGCTCGGAGCTGGTGACTCGGTCTGCCTCAGCTGTTCCTGACAAACATTTTAAATCTTTTGTAGGCTTTCGGGAGCAACTAGTTAACGAGCGCTCCTTCGGGAGCCTCGCAACGATCAGCGCCACTTGGCGCGCTCTCAGCTATTCGTCACGTGTCGCGCTCTGGATGCTCCCTTTAGATTTTATTTTTTTTTATTTTTTCACACGCGTTTTCGGCTTTTTAAACGGTTTTTTTTCAGGGTTTTTTCGACGTTTTGGTTTTTCCCCGGTCTTCCTTAGCGTTTCGACAAAAAAAATTGAAAAAAAAATTTGCGCGAAAAAGCGCGTTTATTTTTTTTTCTTTCGTGAAAAGTCACATTTTTTTCGCGAGAGGCATGGTTGTGCTTTAGCGAGAGTCACTGCCGTGCCTTTCGGAAACGAAAAAAACGTGTTTTCTGTTTTTTCTTTCGCGAGAGTCACGGTTTTACTTTCGCGAGAGGCACGGTTGTGCTTTTGTGAGAGTCACGGCCGTGCCTCTCGGAAAGGGAAAAACAAAACGCTTTCTGTTTTTTTCTCTTTCGCGAGAGTCACGGTTTTGCTCCCGCGAGAGGCATGGTTGTGCTTTTGTGAGAGTCACGGCCGTGCCTCTCGAAAAGGGAAAAAAATACGCGTTTTCTGTTTTTTTTTCTTTCGCGAGAGTCACGGTTTTGCTCTTGCCAGAGGCACGGTTGTGCTTTCGCGAGAGTCACGGGCGTGCCTCTTTCGAAAAGGGAAAAAACGTGTTTTCTGTTTTTTTCTTTCCACGAGAGTCACGGTTTTGCTTCCACGAGAGGCACGGTTGTGATTTCGCGAGAGGCACGGGTGTGCCTCTTTTGGAAAGGGAAAAAACCGTGCTCCCGGTTTGGTTTTTTCGTCCGGTTTTTTTCGTCCAGTTTTTTTCGTGAAAAAAAGTTTGTCAAAACCTATCAACATGGGATGTAGTTTTGAAGATCTCCACGCGAGGAATCCAATGGTGAAAACGGTTTGAGATTTGGACGCACGGTTTAAGAGATAAAACGTTTTGAATAAACGAATCTACGAAAAAAGGGAAAACTCCCAGGTTGCGACAAGTGGCGCGCTGCATGTGCGCCACTTGTCGTGAGCTGGGAAGATGGAGTGTTCTTTGCAACAAGTACTCCTTAATTAGTGATTTCGTAGACTTCCTGTTCCAAATCCTGGCCATGTTTTGGGCTTGGGTGGGCACAAACGGTATTGGGAAAACTACTGCACTTCAAATATTGGCCGGGATTTTAAAACCGAACTTGGGTAATTTCATAGTAAGTGACATTGATTTATGTTTGCTATCTTGTTGTGCCAATACTGGGTTTTTTTTATTGGGGAGCCAATACTGATAGGTTATGGAACTAATTGACAACTTTTGCAGGATGTCCGGTATGAAAAACTACCTCAGTATTGTGAGTGTTGTGGGCTTATAGGTCATACTTCCGAGCGTTTGTGTAGTATTCCAAAAGAAAAGAGAGTAGCTATCTACCCAAAAAAATCTTAGTGTAGACGCTTACTGGAAGGGTCAAGGGTCACACAAGAGAGAGGTTATCTTAGGAGGTTTTCCTAGAGGTGAGCAGTCTTCGGTCATCGCACCCGACAACAAAAACAAGTCAAAGGCTATGGAGGGTGTCGTCGTCAAAGTGGCTAAGGCGGTGAGTGTGCTCACTGTCTCCGACAAGGACGGGAATGTAGCGCCAAAGGCGGCCCAGCCTAGTTTCCTGCTCGGCCAGGAGGGCCCTGCCGCGCACCTTCCCCGGCACTTGGACGATGCACGTCGAGGACGGCCAGCCAGATGAGCACCACCGTAGGATGCGGCGGCCGCCCGTGCTGGACACGGGCTGCGGGGGCCTCCCGAGGGGCGGTCCTCGCCGCGACCACGACGACCAGGGCGGTGGCTGGCGGCGCTCCTGGAAGGACACCCTCCTGGGTCGGGGCGCGGCAGCACCTCCAAGACGGGCGACGACGGTGCAACGAGCAAAGTGCGCCAGCGCAGCCGGCCTCGCCGCCAGGACGGCTCCAAGGGCAGTGGGTGACACGGCGGTCGCTCTGCTGCTCCGGCGTACCCCGACAAGACGAAGAAGAAGGGCAAGCCACGGTTAGCAAGCCAAGTCCATGTGCCCACCTCCAGGTTCATGTGGCGCCCGGGGCCAGGGGAAGGGCCAGGGCATGCTCATTTGTGGCGAAGAAGAAGGGCAGGATGGGCAAGGTTCGAGGAGCCGCTCACCGACGATGACATTGCCGTCATCGCCAGGCTCACCAGGATGGGCAAGGACGCCCTCCGCGTCGCGGCTGGGCTCAACGACCCAGAAGACGTCGCCGGGGAGGCCTTGGTGTAATCATGTTAGTTCTTCTTCAATGTAGTAGCTGTAGTTGCCGGCGGCGGCCAGCGTTCGGCTGGTTCGAGTTAGGTTTATTCTCTTCTAGTAGCAGTGTTAGCAAGAGGTTAGTTGCGGGCCGTCGAATGTTGGGGCCTATTGGTGGTCGGCGGCGCCCCCCGGTTAGATGGATGGTGTATCAGTGCATTTGCTTCATTAGTATTCTTAGTCGCCGGAGATCTCCTTTGTTTCCCGATGATTGACGACAACAAAACTCCACCCATCATGAGTTGGAACATGCGCGGGCTCAATTCGCCGGCCAAGCGCGAGGCAGTTCGAGAGGTGGTAGCAGCTCACCGCACGGCCATCCTCTGCCTCCAGGAGACCAAGCTGGACGTATGGAACCCACACCTGGTTCGCGACATCGGCGGAGCAGCTCTTCTAGGCTGCGCGGTGCTGCCTGCCATCGGCACGCGCGGCGGCGCGGCGATTCTATGGAACAAGGATATAGTCACCATAGACACGCACGCAGTAGGAGAATTTGCGATCACTGTTAAAGTAGTGGTAGCCTGCAATCAAGCGACCTTCTAGCTCACTACGGTCTACGGGCCGGCGAGTGATGCCCATAAGGATGCGGTCGGACGAGACTTGGCTCATCAACGGCGATTTCAACCTCGTCTACGAGGCTAGAGACAAGAACAATCACAACCTGAACAGGAGGCTAATAGGTCGTTTTAGGACGGCTATCGACAGCGCCGGGTTGCGCCAAATCAAGTGTAGCAACCCTAGGTTTACATGGAGCAACGAGCGGGAAAACCCCACGCTAGTGAGCATAGATAAGTTCTTCTGCAACATCCACTGGGAGGTCTTGTTTCCGCGCACCCTCCTCATGGTGGCCTCCACATCATGCTCTGACCACTATCCGCTCCTCCTCGCCGACGCGGCCGGCCCTCGAAGACGAGGCATGTTCAAATTTGAATCGCTTTGGCCTCGCTTCCCGCGCTTCCTCGACACGGTGACCGCGGCCTGGGCACGGCCAGTGCCGGAATCCTGCCCTTTCGCGCGCCTGCACACCAAGATGGAGCGCGCAGCCAGAGATCTGCGCATATGGAGCAGGTTGCTCTTTGGAGATGCCAAGCTCCAATTCCACATCGCCTGTGAAGTGATCCTACGCCTCGACGTCGCGCAGGAGCGGTGTCAGCCCACGCCGGCGGAGGCCGAGCTCCGGAAAGGGCTGAAGCTCAGGCTGCTCGGTCTGGCTGCGATCGAGCACTGCAGAAAGATGCAGGCTTCAAGGCTGACCTGGCTGCGCTCGGGGGACGCAACGACCAAGTTCTTCATGGCCAAGATCAACTCCAGAAGACGCAAAAACTTTATACATGCCCTGAAGATCAACGGCTCCATCACCACCGCCCACGAAGAAAAAGCTGAAGCCATCCATGATCACTTTAGCGACATCCTCGGAGCCACCCAACACCGCCCCACCTCGATCAACTGGAGTCAGCTCCGGATGCCCCAAGTGCAGGGAGGGGGTCTCGACAACCCCTTCACAGAAGAAGAAGTTTGGGCAGCGATCAAGGCCTCTCCGCGGAAAAATCGCCTGGACCGAACGGTTTCTCCGGCACTTTCTTCAAATCCTGCTGGCCCATCATCAAAGAAGATATCATGCTGGTGTTCAACCAATTCTACAACCTAGCTGGCCACAACTCCAACCTCCTAAACACTGCAATAGTCGCTTTGATCCCAAAAAAAGATGGAGCCGACTACATCAACGACTACAGGCCCATCAACCTCATCCACTCCATAGCTAAGTTAATCTCAAAAGTGTTGTCGATTCGCCTCACAGTAGTAGTTCAGTCCATCATCTCGCCTGCTCAAACGGCGTTCCTGAAGACAAGATGTCTACACGACAGCTTCGTTTATGTGCAAAATTGTGTCAGAGCTCTACATCGTAGGAAAACGCCGGCAGTTCTTCTAAAGACATCTCTAGGGCCTTTGACAACATCTCCTGCGAGTACCTGCTCGAGCTCCTGGCGAGACTAGGTTTTAGCGCTCGTTGGCGAGATTGGATAACACTGATTTTATCCACATCCTCATCAGCGTTCCTCCTAAATGGATCGCCAGGCAGAAAAATTATGCACAGGAGGGGGCTGCGACAGGGCGACCCGCTGTCCCCTCTGCTGTTCATCATCGCCATCGACCCCATCCACCGACTACTCCAAGCGGCAGAAGAGACGCTCGACATCACCCCGGTTCCGGGTAGGGAAGTCAAACTTAGGGTCAGCCTATATGCGGATGATGCGATCATCTTCGCAAACCCTATCAAGGAGGAGATCGACTATCTGATGAGCATCCTAAAAGGTTTTGGTGATGCCACGGGACTGCGGATTAACACAGCAAAATCATGTTAGGAATCTGGACTCTCGCAACTCACGATCACAGAGGAGACGAAGGTTTTGCGTTGCGTGCAAACTTGCAACTTTTTCCATTTTTTTTTCACTGCTATTTATTCGTTATAAGGAAGGAGAGGCAGGTAGCGATCCTAACTATGCGCCACGATCCGCCGTGCTCGCGCCATCCCACTAGCGCTGATCGTGCCTCCTAAGCCACCTGCGAGACTACCGGGCCGATCATGGTGACCACGTCCAGCCGGCCCGTGCTAGCTACTTGCATGGCACGCACACCCCGCGGCTCATGCAGCAAGATTATTTCAACGGAAATAAAAAAACTAGCCTAAGCACAACGACTAGATTAGCTAACAAATCACCCCCCTAATCTTGGCGTTGGCGTATTATTTCAACCATGCCGATCCTCCTTCTCAGCTCCTGAAAGGCGAGACGCCTGAGTGCTTTCGTCAGAGCGTCGGCTAGTTGCTCGCTGGTTCTGACGTAGTCGATGAAGACGCGTCCCTGCTCCACGCACTCGCGAATGAAATGGTACCTGATCTCAATGTGTTTGCTGCGATCGTGGAAGACAGGGTTCTTCGCCAGGGAGATCGCCGACTTGTTGTCGATGAGGAGCTTCGGCTGCGCGGCTTCCTTGTTCAGCATCTTGCCAAGCAGCCGCGATAGCCAGATGCCCTGACACGCAGCGGCAGTGGCGGCCATGTACTCGGCCTCGCACGAGGAGAGCGCCACCACCCTCTGTTTCTGGGACTGCCAGCTCACCGGGCTCTTACCGAGGAAGAAGATCACCCCTGTTGTGCTCTTCCTGTCGTCCGTGTCCCCGCCGTGATCTGAGTCGCTGTAACCGGTCAGCTGCAGTCCTCCGTCGCCGCGCTCATATGCGCAACCATGATCCAGTGTCCCCGCCACGTAGCGCAGGAGATGTTTCACCGCAGCGTAGTGGTCGGAGGCAGGCTTCTCCATGAACCTGCTCAAGTACCCAACTGCGAAGGATATGTCAGGCCTTGTATGAACTAGATACCGCAGTCCTCCGATGATGCTGCGGTACATCGTCTTGTCCACCGGGGTGGCGGTGCTTTCCTTGCTCAGTTTGAGCCGAGCCTCCATCGGCGTGTTGCTGGGGTTGCCATCCTCCATGCTCGCGCGCTCTAGTAGCCGCTTGGCATAGGCTGCCTGCCCAAGCACGATCCGATCGCGCTTCTGGCTCCCTCAATCCCGAGGTAGTAGCTGAGCTTGCCCAGATCGCTCATGCGAAACAGCTTGGTCATCTGCTGCTTGAAGGCATTGATCTCTGTCGTGGCCGCCCCTGTGATGATGAGGTCGTCCACATAGACCCCAACGATCAGGAGAGAGCCGCCCGTGCCGCGTCGGTACACCGCGTGCTCCGATGGGCAGCGCTCGAATCCCAGCGCACAGAGGCTCTCGTCCAGCTTTGCGTTCCAGGCCCTCGGCGCCTGGCGAAGCCCGTAGAGCGCCTTGAGGAGGCGCAAGACTTTGCCCTCCTGTCCGACCACAGCGTACCCCGGCGGCTGCTGCACGTAGACTTCCTCCTGCAGGTCGCCGTTCAAGAATGCGGACTTGACGTCCATATGATGAACCTGCCAGCCGTGGTGCGCCGCGAGCGCGACGAGGACGCGCACCGAGTCCATGCGTGCGACCGGCGCGAACACCTCTTCAAAATCCACGCCGTGCTTCTGGACATAGCCCTTCGCCACCAAGCGTGCCTTGTGCTTAACAACGGCACCCTGGGGATTCTTCTTGAGCTTGTAAACCCACTTCAGGCCGATCGGCCGGTGGCCGGCCGGGAGCTCGCTCAGCTCCCATGTGCGGTTGGTGGTGATGTTGCTCATTTCTTCGTCCATTGCAGCACGCCAACCTTGGTCCGTTTCGGCCTCAGCAAAGGAGGCCGGCTCTTCTCCCACGAGCATCCACATCTCGCTGTCGCTGTAGATGGCCTCCACCTCTTCGGTCGTGTCCCACAGGTTTTCCAGCGTGCGGTACCGGCGTGGCGCCTCCGCGCCAGGTAGTGCTTCTGAAGCGCCAGTTGGTGGCGACGCATGTTCAACGCCTGTGGGTGTCGAGATCGGCGTTCCGTACGCCGGGGAGGTAGGAGTGGGCGCGGTGAGCGCGCTCTGCGGCGTGGACGGCTCGGCGTCGGGCGCGGGCACCGTGTGGTGCCCGATCGGGGAAGACGCTGGCTCCACCCGCACGCTCGTCGTGGCCACGGGCTCCAGCTCGACTGTGAAGGACTCAAGCCCCTCATCACGAACAGGTGAAGTGGCGCCCCAATCCCACGACGTGTTTTCGTCGAACACGACGTCGCGGGAGACGTGGGCGCGGCCTGACGCGGATGGAAGACGCGGTACGCAGCCGATCCGGGCTCGTACCCAAGAAACACCATAGGCACGCTGCGATCGTCGAGCTTCTTCGTGTTCGGGCGCGTCACCTTCACGTGAGTCACACACCCGAAGGTGCGGAGGTGCTGCACGTTGGGCCGACGGCCGCACCAAGCCTCATACGGTGTCATGCCAGAGACACTCTTCGTTGTTGCGCGGTTCAGCAGGTATACTGCCGTGGTCACGGCCTCCCCCCAGAAGCGTGCTGGGACGCCCTTCGCCTTGAGCAGACACCGCGCCATGCCGACGATCGTCTGATTGCGCCGCTCCACCACCCCGTTTTGTTGCGGCGTGTAGGGGGCGGTGAGCTGCCGGTGCACACCTAGCTCTGCGAAGAATTCGCCGAGGCTCGAGGAATTGAACTCACCCCCGCGATTGGTGCACAGGGTCTTCAGGTGGCGACCAGACTCGCGTTCTGCCGCCGCCTGGAACTGCCGGAGCGCCGTCTCTGCCTCGTCCTTGGTCGTGAGCAGGCGCAGCCACATGAACCGGCTCTTGTCATCGACGAGCAGGAGGAAGTAACGTTTCCCTCCCGGCGTGGCCGGCGTGATCGGCCCGCACAGATCCGCGTGCACGAGCCCGAGTACGTCCTCGGCGCGGTTCAGGGCCTGACGAGGGAAGGGGGCTCGCCGGTGCTTGCCGGCAAGACACGCCTCGCAGAGCCGATCCACCTGATCGACGAGCGGCAGGCCGTGAACCATGTCCTCACGCGCGAGCGACCGAAGCGCTTGGAAGCCGATGTGGCCGTAGCGCGCGTGCCAGAGCCACGCATCCTTGCCTCCATGTGCAGCGAGGCAGACCAGACGAGCCACGCTGAGGCTCAGCACGTACAGGCGCCCGCGGTTGCGCTGCACGCGCGCGAGCAGACGCCCGCCCGGGTCTCGTAGCTGAAGGACGCCCTGGCTGATGTGCGTGTCGTAGGCGTTCTCGTCCAATTGGCCCAAGCTCACGATATTGCTGCACAGACGGGGAATATAGTACACTTCAGAGAGTACCAAGTGCTCACCATTCAGACACTGGAACAGGATCGTTCCCCTCCCTTCGATCTGCACCGCGGACCCGTCGCCAAGCCTGACGGAGCCGCGCACGCCAGTGTCTAGCTCGGAGAAGATCTCCCGCCGCCCAGACATGTGGTTGCTGGCACCGGAGTCCAGGAACCAGGAGGAGTCGCAACCTCCATCATCCGAGGCGGAGTGCGCCTGCGAGCGCTCCTCGTTCAACATCACGTGCTCCACTGCCGCCTCCATGGTCGCGGTGAGCGCGCTCAGACTCGCCAGGAGGAGCGTGGTCTCCTCAATCCCGCCCTCGGCGAGATTGACCTGCTCCTTGCGCTCGCGCCGGGGCTTGATGCAGTCCCGCGAAAAGTGCCCCGGCTTGTTGCAGTTGTAGCACTTGACTTTCGTCATGTCACGGCCGCCGCTGCGACCGCCGGACCCGCCAGAGCTGCCGGCATTCTGAGGCGGACGCGCGTCGTTCCTCCGTCCCTGATTCTTTCCGCGGCGGTTGTTCTGCCCGCCGCCGCCGCCGTCGGAGCCTTGGCCGCTCTCGCGCGCCTGCTTGCGCGCCTCCCACTGCTGCTCAGTGAGGTACAGTTGCCCACCGCCTTGGCTCGGCGCGGGCGCGGCGCAGCGCTCCTCGGCGGTCCTGAGCCGCCCGATCAGCTCCTCAACCGAGATCGTACTCAGGTCCAGGAGAGTTTCGATCGCGACAACGATCTGCGAGTATCGGGGGGAACAACACACAAGAACTTCTGTACGACGCGTACCTCCTCGACGTTGTCGCCGAGCGTGCGTAGCTGGTTGACGAGGCTGGTGATGCGCATGCCGAAGGCGTCGAGGGTCTCGCCGTCGTGGAAGGCGATCTGCTCGAATTCCGCGCGGAGTCGTTGCGCGGTGGCCTCACGCACGGTGCCCCCATCCATGACCTTAATCGTGTCCCAAGCCGCCTTGGCCGTCTCCTTGACGACGAGAACGCCGAGCATCTCCGGCGGAATGGCCCGGAGAAGGACGCCGAGCGCCGACTTGTCGTCGCGCACGTGTTGCGCGTTGCCTTCGATCGCATCCCAGAGCCCCCAGGACTCCAGGTGAACCTTCATCACCAGCGACCACTCGATGTAGTTAGTCGAGGTGAGGGTCGGGAACGTGGTGCCGGCGCCCGGCACGAACGGCGCGCGCTCCGTGGCCGCCGCCTGGTGGATCACCACCTGCCGTTCCCGCCTCACGCGGCTTCGCCCGCGGCTGCGCTCCCGTGGTGGAGTCGTCGAGCGCGCCAGACCGCCCCCGCCTGCGTTGAGGGCCGCGGCGGCCGCCGCCGCAGCCGCGTCCGGCTGTTCTCCGTGATCGGACATGATCGCCGGGATCGCTAAACGAGGCTCTGAATACCACTTGTTAGGAATCTGGACTCTCGCAACTCACGATCACAGAGGAGACGAAGGTTTTGCGTTGCGTGCAAACTTGCAACTTTTTCCCTTTTTTTTCACTGCTATTTATTCGTTACAAGGAAGGAGAGGCAGGTAGCGATCCTAACTATGCGCCACGATCCGCCGTGCTCGCGCCATCCCACGAGCGCTGATCGTGCCTTCTAAGCCACCTGCGAGACTACCGGGCCGATCGTGGTGACCACGTCCAGCCGGCCCGTGCTAGCTACTTGCATGGCACGCACACCCCGCGGCTCATGCAGCAAGATTATTTCAACGGAAATAAAAAGGGTCTGTCTACGTATCAGTCGACTGAGACTTGGCGAAGTCTCAGTCGGCTGACGTTATCACATGTAAATTAGGCCCTTTAACTAGTTCTATTTTTGCTGGGTTGACTCGGCTAAGCACTTGGGATTATTTCATTTTACTTGCTTGTTTGTTTGTTCTGGGCTTAGCACTTGGGCTGCTACCTCTTTCTGTTGTCATTAGACCGGGCCTTTTTCTTTCTTTTTCTTCGGCGGTCAGGGACGTACGGTGCCACCCGTAGATATGCCCACGTTTTGCTCAAAAAGAAAAGAGCTATGCCCACGTATAGATGCATGTGCATGGAGATGGATGGATATGGGTCTCTAGAGTGTACTATACCGATTAGCATGTCTATGTGTGTCATCTTGTCAAAGATGTACGTATGTGTGTCACTGTGAGTACACGTGTCATTTGACTCGCCCGCCTCCTCTTCCGTCGCCCTCTCCGACAGAACAAAAAAGTCCAGTTGCGGTCGGGTTAAAAGACATGCAGTTGCGGTCGGGTGCTGCACTTGCAGTTGCGGGACTGTTGTTGGGCTTGCAACTGGCCCGCCACTCTCCTGGCGCCCACTCTGACAAAACAAAAATCGAGTTACAACCATGTTGGGGGACATGCAGTTGCGGTTGGGTGCGGCACTTGCAGTTGCGGGGCTGTTGTCGGGCTTGTAACTAGTCCGCCCCCTCCCGGCGCCCCCTCCGACAAAACAAAAGTCGAGTTGCAACCATGTTGGGGGGCATGCGGTTGCGGGCGGGTGCGGTACTTGAAGTTGCAGGGCTGTTGTCCGGCTTGCAACTAGCCCGCCCCCTCTGCCAGCGCCCCCTCCAACAAAACAAAAGTCGAGTTGCAACCATGGGGACATGCAGTTACGGGGCTGTTGTCGGGCTTGCAACTAGCCCGCCCCCTCCGACAGAACAAAAAAACCCAGTTGCGGTCGGGTTAGAAAACATGACATTGCGGTCGGATGCGACACTTGCAGTTGCGGGGCTGTTGTCGGGCTTGCAACTAGCACGCCCCTCCGACAGAACAAAAAAGTCCAGTTGCGGTCGGGTTAGAAAACATGCAGTTGCGGTCGGGTGCGACACTTGCAGTTGCGGGGCTGTTGTCGGGCTTGCAACTGGCCCGCCCCCTCTTCCGGACGTCCCCTCCAACAAACAAAAAGTCGAGTCGCAACCATGTTGGGGGACATGCAGTTGCGGTCGGGTTCGACACTTGCAGTTGCGGGGCTGTTGTTGGGCTTGCAACTGGCCCGCCCCCTCTCCCGACGCCCCCTCCGACAGAACAAAGTCGAGTTGCAACCACGGTGGGAGACATGTAGTTGCGGGTTGGTGCGACACTTGCAGTTGCGGGGCTGTTGTCGGGCTTGCACTTGGCATGCCCCCTCTCCCGACGCCCCCTACAAAAAACAAAAGTTGAGTTGCAACCATGTTGGGGGACATGAAGTTGCGGGGCTGTTGTCGGGCTTGCAACTGGCCCGCCCCCTCTCCCGGCCGCCCCTTCGACAGAACATAAAGTCAAGTTGTGGCCGGTATAGAAGACATGCAGTTGCGGTCGGGTGAGACATTGCAGTTGCGTGGCTGTTGCCGGGCTTGCAACTGGCCCGCCCCCTCTACCAGCGCCCCCTCCGACAGAACAAAAAAGTCCAGTTGCGGTTGGGTGAGAAGAGATGAGGTTGCGGTCTGGGGTGACACTTGCAGTTGCATGCCTAGTGTCGGACATGCAAAATGGCCTGCCCCCTCTCCTGCCACCCCCTCCGACAAAATAAAATTAAAACAAAAAACATGTAGAAAAAACAACAAGTGAGAATAAAAATTGTTCATGCGTGTCAAATGTATCTTCTACAAAACTTAAATCTTCCAAAGATGAATGATAAAAATAGAAAAAAGTAGAAATAGAAGAAAAAACAGACAAAGAAAACATATAAAAACAAATACACAAAAAGATAAAATAGAAAATAAATAATAAAGAAGAAAAAAAGCTAGATAAGTACGCGTATCTTCTTTCTGTACACACAAGCCTATAACAGAAAAAGAAGAAAGAAAATACAAAATATTTACATGGGATACCTATTAAGAAATAAAATAAATAAACAGAAAATGAAAAATGAGACTGACCACAAACCGTAGCCCACAGCCCACGTAGCGGAAGGACTCAGCCAGCTGCCAGCCGCTCAAATAGAGAAAGCCCAATAGGTTTTGAACAACAGGAATACATCAGCGACAAATACAGATCAATCGAATCGTATGGTTAATCCTATCGACTGAGACTTCACTAATTCTCAGTCAACTGAGAATTAGCAGAACCCAAATAAAAAAACTAGCCTAAGCACAACGACTAGATTAGCTAACAAATCAACGGCCACGCCGATCAGCTGCGATGATATCGACCTGACCACGGTTCTTCAATTCTTTGGCGGGCAAACAGCTCAGTTCCCGATCAGATACTTGGGGCTTCCCCTCGTCATCAGTCGGATTCGTTTGGTCCATCTTCAGTTCATCTTGGACCGCATCAGGGCCAGACTCGCCGGCTGGAAAGGACGGATGCTCACTATCGCTGGCCGCCGTGTCCTGGTCCGGTGCGTGCTCACTGCCCTGCCAACCTTTGCCCTGACGGCACTCAAGTTTCCAACAAAGCTGCTAAAGGAAATGGACAAAAACAGGCGTCGTTTCCTTTGGGGAAGAGATCAAGAGCTCTCTGGGGGAAGCTGTAAGGTAAACTGGCACCGAGTCTGGTCCCCGATCGAACTGGGAGGCTCGGAGTTCTGAACCTGCAAAAATTCAGCCGGGCGCTCCGCCTGCGTTGGTTATGGCAATCCTGGCAACAACCACTTAGGTTGTGGGTGGGCGGGGAGACGCCCTGTGATGGTCTGGATCAAGCCCTCTTCAGCGCTGCCACGACGGTGACCATCGGCAACGGTCAGACGGCAAAGTTCTGGCAGACCATTTGGCTCGGATCGGCGCCACTGAAGCTCAGCTACCCAGCCCTGTTCGCGCACTCGAGAAGAAAAAACAGAACGGTGGCCCAAGCCATTACCGATGACCAATGGATGGCGGACCTCGCGCACGGCGAAACCAGTGCACTGCTCCACGATGCAGTCTCCTTGCATCGACAGATCCAGCAGCGTCAGGTCATGCTCCAGGCTGATATCCATGACCAGATTCGATGGAACTTTGAAGGCTCTGGCAAGTATAGCGCTCGCTCGGCGTACGCACTGCAGTTTTTGGGATCATCGACTAGCCAGTTCAAGAGCATTATCTGGGACACTTGGGCACCGGCAAAGCTCAAAATCTTTGCTTGGCTTCTTCACGAAGATCGGCTGTGGTGCAATGATCGACTCCAGCACAGAGGATGGAGCAACAACTACTTCTGCCAACTTTGTCGGAGGAACCTGGAGAGTGCAGATCATTTGTTCTGGGAATGTAGCTTCACAAAGGCAGTCTGCACCGACTTGGCAACTTGGCAGCACTGCCAAGCATGTCAACCAGCAACTTGGTGCAACAGCAACAGCTCACTAGAGAGGATGACAGCCATGATAGAAGCAACACAGCCAGCATTCAGGAAGGGACTAAAATCGCTAGCAATGCTAGCTCTCTGGGAAGTCTGGCAAGCAAGAAACAATTGCACCTTCAAAAACAAGGAAGCTGATGCAAGGGAGATACTCAGTGCAATCCGGCGCAATCTTAGCCTCTGGCAACAGTGCGGTGTTCGATACATGCAGAGCCCCTTCGGGGACCCGCCCTGAGTAGTTGGTTTAGGGATGTGCCTTTGGCACTTTCCTTTCTTTCTTTCTTCTTCTTACATCCTTGATCCTCGGATCATTGCCTTTGTCATTTTTCCACCTGCTCCCTGCTTATGATCAATGAAACCAGCCTAGAGGTGGATCCTTTCAAAAAAAAATATTTCATTTGAAAAGAAACCACAACAGGTCTTCCAGCTGTTACAGTTAATAAGCTGCACAATGTGCCCTATCACAACATGTGGGCTGAACACCATACAAACCCTTATCATTATCTTTTAACCCCTATCATTATCTATTATTCCACAAGTCTAGACTGGTTATGCAAGTTCTTCTATGCAGATAAGCTAAGAAGGTGAACGAGGTGAGAATCTTGCATACTAAATCCTGTGAAATATTGTTGATTTGTTCACCTAGTCATCACCGGATCATCTTTTGAGAGGTGTGTATGTGTGTGTGCGCGTGCGTGCACATGCGGACTCGTAGGTCAGTGTCGAAATACAGCTGAGGCATAGTGTACGTCATGTTCTTTTACAAAAACACCCTCAGATTTTTTGAAAAAATCTGCTGGGTTCCACCAGTCAGTGTACAGAGGCAATAAATTTGGTTGGAAGAAACACCCTTGGATTTTTCTAAATTTCGTACAGAAGACCGCTGGGTCCCACCCATAAATGTAAACAAATTCGGCTGAAAAAATTTGGACAGGAGAGTACGATTGCGCGACCTAATGCTATAGCTCAGGTGTCCTTGCCACCACACATGAAGATGCTTGATGTCCAGTATGGACTGCTAATATGTATATCCTTTAAGATTAAAGTACACATTAAAGATTGGTTTTAGACTAGCAAACCGACTTGGACTTCCAAACAGGTCAAACTAACCGTACTAGACTAGCGCGAAAGGTTTTGAATTCCGAAATAGCAAAATTTTCACTCACCCTTGAAATGGTCGAAATTTGTAAATTCTTTCAGGCAAATCAATGAATTATTGTTTGAGATTGAATATATTTAAATTAAAAAATATAGATAAAATAATAAATGAATATACGTCAATTTTTCAGATAAATCAACTTTTTTAATTGAATAGTTCTAAATTTTAAAATCTAGATAAAAGAAAATATAGTGCAGACTGAATGCACGTAAATTCTTTCCGAAAAACGTTTTTGTTTGAATTCAAATAATAAACTTAAATATAGATAAAAGAAAATATAGTTTGGAATGAATGTTAGTAAACTCTTTTGGACAAATCAACATTTTTTATTGAATTTGAATAATTTTTCATTTGAAAATCTAGATAAAAGAAATTATAAGTCATAATTAAAGTGTGTAAATTTTTCGGACAAATCAACAAAAAAATTGAATTTGAATAATTTTAAATTTTAATAATCTAGACAAAAGAAAATATAGTTCATAATAAATGTACATAAATGTCTTTCGGATAAATCAACGGATTTTATGTTTGTATTCGAATAATTTTAAATTTGAAAATTTAGATAAAAGAAAATATATCTCAGAATGAATGTAACATAATTTTCAAGTGATTGGAAAAATTCGCCCACCTCGTTTGAAAAGTAAATTTATCTCATTTAAGGTATCAACTGTCGTTTTGTCTATTGGTTAGGCCGGATCTCCTTTTATTCCGTTTGAAACCAGTTTTTAATGGGTACTTTCCCTTGAAAAAAAATCTTTAATGGGTACTTTAATCCTAAATATACATTAGTAGTCCTCGTACCGGTCCCAATTTTTCGCTGTATTTTATATACACTTACACTGACAGGTGGGACCCATCGGGCTTTTGTCCGAAGTTAAAAAATCCAAGGATATTTCTGCAAGAATCAGCATGTACACCACATCTCAGCCACTGACAGTGAGCCCTAGCCACCCTGGAGGCAAGAAAGTGTGACCGTATTTGTACACCTGTGCAAGTTTAATGACTGCAATAATGTATTTTACAAGTTTTAAGACTCCTGGTATATTTACCTTGTTAATGTACGTACAATAAATTGTTCCTCTCACATATATATAGACATGTGTGGTAAAGGATAAGCACCCACAACTTATGTTAAGTTGGAGAAACATTATAGGCAAAAAGAGATGTTGGGGCGAGTTGGGCCCCACCCTCCCAACGCTTCCCTTTGTATACTTAGCCATATATACATGCCTCAAAATTTCAAATAAAACTAGCAGGAAGAAATATGAAGAAAGAGTATCATATTATATACAGTTTGTCTAATTCACATCTAGATGTTTTTTAAGGATGTCACATCTAACCTCCCACCAATATATAATGCAGCAACAAGAAACAAAAAAATAGAACAAAAAAAATAGACCACCAACGGAGTGAAAATCAGATCTAAGCTGATTTTCACTCCGTTTGTGGTCTATTTTTTTTTGTTCTATTTATGTCACATCTAGATGTGTCCTAGACAGACCCATATATATATATATTCTTGTGTTGCATAGTTTACCTCATCTAAACCATGACGCGTGTGCCATATCTACTATTCAACTTTGGTCAACAATTATACAAAAAATATGATTTCACACTAGGAATATGCCACATTCTCCTACCAGTTGTCTATACTCTATACATGTCTGCAGTTACCTTCCATTTGTGTTGGTTTAACATCATTTCCTACACATGACCCAGATTTACCACAACAAAACCATGATATAAATTTGTGGTCTACCGACTGCAAGATACTTTGCTCGTAAACTTTATTAGTTGTTGTTGGATGTAACACAAAGCATACTCTAATCAAGCTTCCAGAAAAATTGTGATTAATCAGGGAGTGTGGAATAAAGAACAAGAGAAGGAGCAAGAGAATGAAAATAACAAAACAAGACAAGGATGCTAAGAAACTGCCAGACAATCTCCGAATCTACTTGTCTGCTCCACACTCCTAAATGGTTGCTTACGCGAGCTTCTCGAGGCCTTGCAGCTCCCTTTGCGATTTGATTTTTCTGTGCTTCTCCAGGCCTTGCAGCTCCCTTTGCGATCTGATTTTTCCGTAAGGACCACCAAAGTACACAACAAGCATCTCACTGAGATCAAGAATCTGCTTAATGGCGCAGGTAAAACTGAATAAATATTTGAAGAAGAAAAAGGCAGAATACCGAGTATGTGAGCGTTTCTGATTTTAGCACACGAAATTGGACCATTAACCCTAACGTCTGGCATACATTAGCGGATTGTTGTTCCACTAGTATAATAATGATTTGCTCTTTTTACACTAGCGTAACAATCATGAACTAATGTTATCACATAAGGCTACAAGCATCACGACCACTGTTTTGGGTACCGCTCGAAATTTCGTGATCCCGAGCGGTTACCGTGTTTACCGCTACCCCACGGAAAACACTCATACCGAGCAAAAAAATCGAGTTTTTAAAAAATTTGAATTCAAACGATCACCGTGCTGTTAAATAGGCAGCATCTCTCTTGTAGCAAGATTGTTTGCAATGGCGTAGTGGCAAAGGCATGCTTTGTGGAGATGCGAGTCGCGGGTTCGAGTCTTTCCTTCCACAGTTCTTCTTTCTTTTTCAGAAAAGTATAAAACTAACAGAGTTCTGAAATTCTGGGAGCGGCAGGAGTCGAACTCGACATCTCTGACCAACGGCATCGGTGGGTGCGTGTGAACAGCCACAACGCTAGAAGGAAAGTTATGATTTCAAAGAGTTAAAAGTATATCTACATCAACTTCGCAATATTTGAATTTAAAATTTGATTTTAAATTTCGTCCGAATTTTTTCCGGTATTTCTTGGTTACCGTGGGAACCGTGAATTTCGGTGCCCCTCGGGAAAAAAGGCTCGCTTGGGTTCCAAAATCTTGATCACGACTCGGACAACGGTGTCATGGCCGAATCAACTTTCACGCCAACAAATAGGGGCACGCACAGCAAGATTTCATACATCCTTACTTTGGGCCAATGAAATCAAACAAAAGAACCCCAGAAAAATATATCAAACAAGTAGTATAGATCCTTATTTGCGTGCACAAATTTCTAATTTTGAAGTCTTTAATAGCATGTATACAGATTTTATCAAAACTAAACTAAATATTAAATGAGTGCACTCAGCTACACGATATAGTTCCAGTCTGTTTAAAGGGGCCCAAAACCATCGCAGATGGACAAAATAAAAAGCGACCCAGGACAAGGATGAGGATCTTAGGTTGTGGACAACATAAAAACTGCATGGCCACATACTAATACTTCTAAAGGGGAAAAAAGAAAGCGGCAAGGACCGTTGTTGTTGTCAGGTCGACAAAAGATATATCTGCCATTGCCATTTCCACAGGGACGAGGTGGTAGGAGTTAGGATCCTACCTGGTCTAGGGCGTAGGTTGTACGGGAGGGAGGAGGGTTGACGGAGATGCGATCGCGGTTGCCGGCGGCGGGGCGCCGTGGCACGATGAAAGAGAGGCGGCGGCGGCGCAAGAGGCGGCTAGGGTTAGGTCTCCCGGCTTCCTTCGAAAAGCCGAGCAAATAATGATTGCTTCTTGCTTAATTAGATTGATACATCTCCTCTTCTTATATAGAGAGGTTTACTTAACTCTTAAGCAAACTATCCTAATAACGATAAGATAATTTGGCTAAGCCCCTAATAACGATAAGATAACTTGGGTCACAACCCACTGGGCTAAGCCCCTAATAATATGCCGGTCATAACACTTCTCCCCGCCTGCACAAACAGCTCGTCATCGAGCTGTAAGGTGGGGAAGCGCTTGCTGAACTTCTCGAGTTGATCAACCAGCGTCAAAAACCTTCACGACAGCTGGGGCGGCCAGGTCGGCGATGACGGCGTCCTCCTCAATGTAGTCTACAACCTCCAGGTAGAAGAGTCGCGGGCAGACGTGGCCGGGAGTGTAGGGCTCGTCGCAGCTCGGAGGTGTGAAGCAGCGATGATTGGGGCGCCCGGTCAGTATGGCCGCGGCCCGTGGAGTGCCCCGCCGAGCCGGAGGGATCGCCGAACTGCAGAGTGGGTGTCGGCGGGTCTCCAGCCGACGTGTAGACGGGTGGCAGCGATGATCCAGTCAGCCAGGCCGGTATTGGGGACGGCGACGGCGGGAAGCACACTTGCTGGATCGGTACGCCTCCCTACGAGGGCAACCCGGGCCCCGTGCTGGGCAGTGGCAGGGCCGACAGCTGCGGCTGCGGCGGCACGGACCCGGGTGACGTGGGGTGCACCGCGAGGGCCGGGGCTGGCCACTGTGGCCATTGAGGCGCAGCAGCGGGCGGTGGTGGGGCCGGCAGCTGGGGGTGCGGCTGCCCGGACCCGGGAGGCATCGGGGGCGCGGCGATCGCCAGAGCCGGCCATGGCGGCCAGTGGGGGGCGACGGCGGGCGGCGGCTAACCGGGCCAGTGGTGGTGTAGAGGCCCGATCGGCGCCGTGGTGGCCGCGTACCAGGGCAGGGCGACTGGCCCGATCGCGGCGGCCGGCTGCAAGGGCGGCGGCTGCCCGTAGAGCCCGGCCAGGTAGGGGCGTATGCCCTGGACGGCTGTGACGAGGTCGTTGAGGATCCCGATCATCTCTGCCGGCGAGTAGACGGCGATGGGCGGCGCGGTGGAAGCGGCGGCGTCTGGCCGGTGGAAGCGCCGGCGGCGGAGTCTAGCGGCGCGGTGGGGAGAGCCAGCGGCGCGGTGGTGACGGGCAGCGGCGGGTTGGGTGGTGGTGCAAACATTGATCAGAACCGAGCTACCTGATACCAAATTGGTAGGAGCTATGATCCTACCTGGTCTAGGGCGTAGGTTGTACGGGAAGGAGGAGGGTTGCCGGAAATTCGATCGCGGATGCCGGCGGCGAGGCGCCGTGGCGCGATGAAGGAGATGTGGCGGCGCAAGAGGCAGCTAGGGTTAGGTCTCCCGGCTCCCTTCGGGAAGCTGAGCAAATAATGATTGCTTCTTGCTTGATTAGATTGATACATCTCCTCTCCTTATATAGAGAGGTTTACTTGACTCCTAAGCAAACGATCCTAATAACGATAAGATAATTGGGCTAAGCCCCTAATAACGATAAGATAACTTGGGACACAACCCACTGGGCTAAGTCCCTAATAATATGTCGGTCGTAACACAAGGATTTAAGAAAAAGGGTTTGCCCCCGCTTTATACCCCGATACATCCAACTCGCTGGGGCCACAGCACAGATAAGCCCAAAAAAAAGAAGAAGAAGAAAGAGAAATAAATGCCGACACCGGCAAATCAATGAAGAAGGAAGTCCGGCAACCGCTGCACCCTCCGAAGAAGTACCACCACGCTCCAAGCATCCCGAAGCGTCGCGCCCCAAGCAACACCTTCAAGAGGGAATGCGACGATGCCGCCACTGTTGCCCAAACAAGTTCTAGGGTTTCCCCCGATACGTGGGGGATAGTGGGGAAGGGGTATACCCGATGCCCCTCAGGAAGGTCCTACGGCGCCCGCAGGCGTCATCGCATCGGTGCCGGCAAGGCCGGCAGGGATTTCTCCCGATCCACAACCACCACCACCTCAGGCATTTTGAAATGCACCACCTCCTCGGCCACCCACCAGCTTGTGCCACCACGATTACTGGACAACCCTCCCCGCTTCACTAGAGCTGTCAACACGAGGCTTGGAGAGGAAGAGAAGACACCACCCACGGGAGCGAGCACAACTTGACCGGAAGGAGGGGACAGCCCCCACCGCCGCAGCGGAGCCGCCCAGACGCGGCGACGAGGACTTGCCAGGCCTCGATGGCCCGGCCGGGCCCACGTGGACCCGGACAGTCCTGTCGCCATGCTGCAGCGCGCCGGCCAACGATGTCCTCACCGCCCGAGACCGCCGCCACCACGCCACCACCAAGGAACATCGCCGCCGAGCACCAAGCCACCGGCCCGCCCCAACCTAGATGGGCCTAGATCTGGGCTGGGCGGGCGCCGCCAGCCACAGCGCCACCGCGCCGCCCCACGGCCAACGGCCGCACCACCGCGTCGAGAGCCACCGGGCCCGCGGCACCACCACCGATGGGCCACACCGATGCCGGCCGAGGAGCACCGCCGCAGGCCACCACCGTCTGAGTAGGAGGGAGCTGCGTGCGGGGAAGGGCAGGCCCGCCGCTGCCAGCACCACGCGGCCGAGGCCCGGCGGCGGGAGGAGGCAGGGGCGGGGGAGGAGCGCTGGAGAGGAGCGGCGAAGGGGCCCCCGGTCGCCCTGCTCGGGGAGGCGACGCGGGGGTACGGGGAAGGGAAGGGAGGGATGGGAGGGGTAGGGGAGCGGGCTCCGGCTAGCGGCGACGGCACCGCACGGGGGAGCCGCCGGTGGCGACGAGGGAACCCTAGGAGCGGGGCGTTCGCGAGAGCGAGAGGAGACAAGCGTCTATCCGTGCCTTTCAGTCCAAGAGGGCTTTCAAGATCTAGAGGCAAAAAAATTCAAAAAATTTCAAACTTACTAGTGGCGCACCGTTTGCTAAGTGCGCCACTAGTAACAGAAAAAACAATTGGTGTTGAATTTTTTTGTTGGAATTTTTTTTCAAAAAAGATACGTAATATGACCGGGAAGTTTGAAATATTTTTCAAAATTTCATCATACTCTTGAACATGAACAAAGTCCTAGACATCAACAAGGTTTAATAGGATTGATATGGTAAATATATCAACAAGTGCCTGTTAAGTGAGGTGGTGCTGGGGTTGGATAGAACTGTGAAGTTAAACGTGCTCGGGCTGGAGTAGTGTGAGGATGGGTGACCTTTCGGGAAGTTTGACCACTTAGTGCGATTTGATTTGAGATTAAGCATATTGACCCGAGATTAAGCCATTAGTAGGCAAAACTGGTGCGCCACTAGTAGGCCTTTTCCTAGTAGTGCCAGTTGCCACATCTTAGATCTGCCAAGGCAAAATTGAATTATGAGTTCCATACAGTAGGGTATATAACCCGAGAAAAATAAGCTGCATGTTGAGAATTTGAAATTCATTAATACTAAATTGTAGGTGCAACTACATAATGTGTTATTTGAAGGATATGAATTAACAGTCGTAATGCTGAGCACATTACTACCACTCGACCTAAGTACATACTGCTGAAAATAACATTCCTACAAGTATCTAGTGTTCGTTCTAAAGGTGTCATTTTCCTCCTTATTGGGTTGGGTTAAAAACGAATATATGTTACATTAATGTGTGTGCAACCATTCATACAAAGGAGCGTGGGCTAAAAATAAATAAAGAACAATGATGCAATCATATAGGGTCCATTGAGTAAATTTTGCACTGGATGATTTAACCTCGCTAGTTTAATATTTGTATAGCAAGCAGAAGCACTTCTACTAAACAAAGCATACCACTAGGACCCCCTTAGCTGGCGAATGTTCGTCAAGATGGTGTGACATTTGCAAACGATTTCTCTGAAATTTTTAGTTGTGAAGATGTGGCAGTTTCTTCAGAGCGACATAGCAGTTTCTATTAGAGAAGCTAATTTTTCTTTTAAAACTGCCACCGTTTTATCTAGCCTCATAACTAAAACTGATATCAGAAGGGGTTCATTTGCCACCCCCTCTCCCAGCGAACGGTCGCCAGATAGGATTTCCGTATAACTAAGCTAATCCTCCAAGAAATAAGACTTAATAGACGGCATGAGTTTGCCGGCTAACCAGATTACAGTAACCACGCATGCACTTTCTAACACACGGATATTGAACAAAGATATTTATTTAGTGGGTTTGCTTACATGTCAAAACATGGTTGGAGTTGATGGGAACACTAATGTAACATTGATGGAATATCACCAATGCAAAAAGGATAAGGAAATGACAAAACTGTAATTAATGACTTGCTACGATAGTCTGATTACACTCCAAGTTTGTCACAAGCCCACGGCCTAAGACTGTCGAAGTTCTTAATCTGTTGGCCCACTAATCACAGACACAGAAGTACAGCCGGACAAACCTTAGTCAGATAAGCTAGCAGGCAACGTCGACCAAGTCACCTTCACCGAGATTACCGCAAAATCATTCTTTATTTCTTGATTATCATGCCCATGCGTTTTAGCCTTGAAAGAACAACAATGTTGGTGGTCGGAACGGGATGACAGTGCAGCAACCTTGAACTCCAAATCTATCGAAGAATTTTTCAATACAGCAACCACAGACCTCTTTAAGCCACGTGATTCAGCAACCGCACCATCGAAGAGCCGGATTTCCTCACCAAACCCACTACTTAAACATTCGATAGACAAATTAAAACTGCTTTGAACTTCCGATATAAGAACCTCTACAGTCGCCTCAACTGCATATAAAAGACATGATAAAATTATGTCAACCGCACCACCATCACCAGGAATGCGAAATGTGAATGGCTGATCCCATTTGCCTTCGTGGCCTATGATTGATGCACCATCAATCAATTGTATGTCATCCTTTTCTTCTTCACCAGCCTTGATCCTCATGTCATATTCAATTAGAACACTATCCGCGATATCTATCCCTCGCTTAGGGCCAGTCATGTGGATGAGAGAACCCTCCTCCACAACGATGGGATCATCCCTGCATATTGACGACATAATTAAGCAATGGATCAATATCATCCCGCACCGCTATGTATCCGTACAGCTCTACTAAACCACCATCCACGGGAACTTCAGCCAACTCCACCGAGTAAAATTGCAGCATGCTAAAAGCATCATGAGTTATGCAAGTTCCATCGTGGATTATGCAATTTGTGGGATTTGACAGTGTCATTGCCTCGAGCCGCGTCTCTGTACGGTCCGCAATACGATACTCTCTCTTCCACCAAAGTGAATCCACACCCCTGTATATAGAACCATCACGGTGTCTGCTTTGTGCGAGCACATCATTCACGGCGTATCCGTCCTCCTCGCTGACGACGATTTCAACCGTGAGATCCTTGGCTACGCTGCTCCGATCTTCGTCGTCACAACCGGTGATCTTATCATTCTCGTTGCCCTTGGAAACAGTAATAGCCTTACCAGAAGAGATGGGCAGTCGCCTGTGTGGTTTACCAGATTCATCATCGGCTTGTGCTCGACTGACGGCGGCCATGTTCCGAGATCCACGAGGAAATCGGGGAAGACTACGGGCAGTAGGTGGATTGAAGGCCGCCACTAGCGGGGAAACTCCCCGCGCAAGGGCTGATGGCCACCAGCGAGCCATGAACATGGAAGAGAGGGGAGGTCGCGAGCGAGATGAGGGCTGGAGCGGTGGCGACGTTAGGGCGTCGGAGGAGAACTTGGAAAAGAACTCGGAAACGGAGTCCCGATACATACCGGGAATATCACTTCTTGCACTTTTTCGTTACAAGAAAATCCTCCGATCGCCTCCCCTCGGCCAACGAGCAATATCGATCCAGACCCTAGTACGCGTGAGTACCTCTTCCACCCCGCCAGGCCAACCTCCATGGCCACCCGCCGAAACGTCGACGAGGAAGTGCGCCTCGCCGCCCCGACGGAACCCCGGTAAGACCGTCGCGATCGAACTTGGATGGGGATATATAAATTAAATTGGTTGCTTGCGGGGTTGCAGAGGGAGGGTTCTCTTCTCGTCTACATAGATCACTCCGTAATTTCAGTCGGATCTCAGGTCGATTGCTCGGCCCTACTTCGGGCGAATTTCTAGTTTTACCAGCTTATAGCTATATATATACAGTATTGTTCTATAGCGCCTCACGATAATGCGAATTATTATCTCGTATAAGTTGAGATAAACTGGTGCTCTGTTTTTTTCTACTTCAGGAGCCTAGAGCCGACGGCAGCACAAGACATCTCGTTCTTGAAGGAGGCTCTCGACACTGCAACATTGGGGGAATCATCTGTCAGTGCCACTTCCTCTTCCTGCCCGCAGGTGGAGACAGTAGCTGCTGATGAGAGAGGCGTCGGGCTCTCGCCACCACCACCTGGGCGTTTGTCTCCTAGTCCTGGGACACCGGCCATCACGTCCCGGAGACCTTATAATTGGGCCAAGACATTTATCATCAGAACTGATCTCCGGGGATCAGTCCACATATATCCTCCTATTGGTGGGCCATTCCAGAGCGTACAGGAAGCTGATGATGCTATCGGTCGCCATCTCGATGACCTGCGGGATAAGAACGTGTAAAGTTTCCCTGCTCTGCTCTAGATTACCATCACTTGATGTCTCCTATTCTGTGCGTTCACACTTGTAATTGTGTTAAAAAAACCAAATATCCATATGCTTCTGTGAGTTGGCCACAAAAGATTATCACAATTTCTAGAGCACGAATCAGCGAAAGGACAATTACCCAAACTAGACTGTCGGAAAGCTGACAGGTTGGACTTAGACTTCTAAGCTTGCAAATAGTCCAGTGTAGTTTAGATTTTGTTGATCACTGGTAATACCATTATTACTACCACTGCCACAAACTACCATGACCTAACTCAAGAGACCTGGCAGTTGTTTGATGCCTATTTACAACTAATTCACCTAACAGTATGTCTGGCTGGCCTAGACACGTTTTGACAGAGTACTTCAAATCACTTTGCATTCTCCATTTTTCAGGAAGTGTAATACAATCTACTTATCAAATAGCATGCTTTGATCTTAACTAGGTGCTTATATGGGATGTCCTGGACGGAGAGAGTTACAAGGCGGGCTCTTTACCGGCCTGATGGTACAAGGAAGAAGCTTTCAAAGTCGTTATTAGAACCGGAAAGGCTTAAGCATACTCGCCTATTGGTTCAAGCTCTACTGGACAAATATAACGAGGACCACAATCTTTTGGGGGTTTGCTCTGTCTCCCTCCCGCCGACATCCTCACTCTCTTTGTTATCTTGTCATCTAACAGTTACTGATACGACTCATGCTTCCTGTTTTAGAATCTCGCATATGAACTCAAAGATATTGCGTGCATCCAGTCAGTTTGTGAGGGCAGCCCCCATAAGTATGATTGGTACTATCATCTCAATTTCACTACAAGGAATAAAGGAGATGATGAATTGCACAGTGGCACCGACAATCTATTCTTTGCAGAAATCACACGTATGGGAGGACCATATAAAGATTTTGTGCTCAGCTGTTTCTACATGTTTAAACCTAATGATAATGGTATTATATACTCTCTCACCTTGTATGCTAATAACTATGTAATTGTAAATATGTTTCATATTACAATGTTCGGTTGCCCCTTTGTTATGTTTTCCTTCATCCATACATTATACCTAACAAATTTAATATCTCAAGCTGCACAGCCATGTATAGTGACTTATTGGTTATTGCACACATTTTTTTACATTTCAGTTATTCAGTTATTCTCATGTAGTTCTGTCTGGGCTATTTCTATGTGGTAGTTAAATGACTTGTCTCCTCTGTCTCCTTTATTTATTGAATGAAGGTCACTGCCGCGGTTGTACGAATAACAAAAGGGTTAACTTGAAGCACCCTAATGATGCTGATGAATACTCTGGTGGTCACTTGGATCCATATTTGCCGTACGGTGGTGACACTAATATACAAGATAGCAGCTCTGATGAGAATGTACGATGATCTATTTATGGGTGTGTGTGAGTAAGTCCAACATTTTATTGCTTAACTACTTATTACATACATTTCCCCTCTTTTTATAGTTGGACGCTGAGGAGAAGGAAGCTATGCTGCAAGCTAAGGAGGAGGCTAGGGTAAAGCGTATATACGCGGTAATATACAGTATATCTTTTGTGGATAGTGTTACTCTAGTAGCATGGTTTGTTAATTGACTGATTATTCCCTGCTTGTTGTGAATTCACTTTAGTGCCTTGATGATCCAACTTTTTTGGAGAAAATGAGAAGGCGCTTCAAAGATGATCCGCGTGCCGAAGCTTTTTTCAGCCCCCAAAAAAACAAGATCCTCAGCATGCAACACCATTAGCGAACCAGCAGGGTACAGTTGAAGACTGAAGCGGCCAGATGTGACTCCACCTTTTTATTTGTCTCATACTAATTTGGAAGATAGGAATTCTGTAGAAATTCTAATGGCCAAGGAAGGAGGGAGAAATACATTGGTACCAGCTAGGCTCCAAGGTATTGTTGTGCATACTACGCTGTTGTTTAAGATTGTGCAAACATGAAAACCCACCTGTAAATATATTAAACATTCAATATCCCCAATTCCTTACTTAGGTAGCTTGGCAGGGGAAACTTATGTGTCCTCTGCTGCTAGACTTACGCTCACCAACACCTGTCTCTCCGCCATCCCCACATTTGTGATGGGTCTCTTTATCTTAGGGGAAGAAGCGCACATGAAATTTGACAAAGTGAGAGCTCGTTTTTCTGGGAAGTGGATGCTAAGAAACGTAAATACCACATGGTTAGATGGGCTAACCTTTTGTAGACCTAAATACCAGGGAGGTTTAGGGATTTCCATTTTGACAAAGATCAACATAGTCCTAGTCACTAAGTGGATTTGGGAGATTGCGCAGAATGACGACGGCCTTTGGGCCTGTATCACTGGTAGAAAATGGGCCTTTCGTCCCGGTTCGCAAAGGCCTTTAGTCCCGGCTGTGCAACCGGGACTAAATATGCGCGACTAAAGACCCCCCCCCCTTTAGTCACGCCTCTTACGAACCGCGACTAAAGGCCCGTCCACGTGGGCGTCAGGGGTCCGTCGGGGCGGAGGACCTTTAGTCCCGGTTCTCGTGGCTAACCGGGACTAAAGTCCTCCTCCGCAGGTTTAGGGTTTTAATCCCCCTAAACCTGGTTTCTTTGCGAATTTTTTTTTTTATTTTCAAATTTCTGAATTATTTTAACCTCTAATCTCTAATCACCACCCCTCATCACTGCTCAATTTATCCTCTAATTTCTAATCACCCCTCATCATTCCAAATCATCTAACTTCCCGGACGGTCACCCATCCTCTCACTACTCCAGCCTGAGCACGCTTAACTTCCGGGTTCTATTCTCCCTCGTTTCCAAGTTTGCACTTGTTGTTTTCCTGACAATAGTAGGATGTCAATTCTATTAACCCTCAGGAATTTAGCTTGAGCATGAAGTGACACATTTCACTGTTTGAGTTTGAAACTATTGTTTTAAAAAACAATAATTATTTAGTAACACTAATATTTCTGGAATAATTAGTTTGACCATTGTTTGACCACTGTTTGACCACTGTTTGACCACTGTTTGACCAGATTTGACCAAAATTTAAAAAAAACTGAAATAATTATTTAGTAACACTAATATTCTAGAATAATTAGTTTGACCATTGTTTGAATTTTTTTGCCTCTCCAGATCTAAAAAAACTGAAATAATTAGTTTGACCATTATTTAGTATCTTTTTTTCTGTTAGGTTTTTGAGGATTTTGAAAATGTTTAACGGGGTTCCCTTGTTAAATTCGGATGTAACTTTTCGAGTAGATGATTTTTCATATAAAAAACTTTTTCATCCGAGTTCGTATGCAAAAGTTATGCCCATTTTAAGAAATTCCAGAGAGATTTGCAAATAAAGTCGAAATTCATATTTGTTAATTTTCCCAACAACTAGACCACATATCACATGAGAAACTTATTTTATTTTATTTTTTTTGACATTTCCATCATTTTCTTTTGGTTTTTCTAAAACTGAAAAGGCGGTCGGGAGGGGGGGGGGTACAGTTTGATGGGCCCTTTAGTACCGGTTGGTCTGGCCAACCGCGACTAAAGGACTAACCTTTAGTCCCGGTTGGTCTGGCCAACCGCAACTAAAGGCCTTCGGGCCAGCTTGAGGACCTTTAGTCCCGGTTGGCCAGGCCAACCGGGACTAAAGCCCCTCCCGTCCGCTAGCTGTCGACCGAGCGCGCTGGGCCCAGATAGTTGGTCGCGGGTCTCCTCCCGAACCGCGACTAAAGACCCCTTTGGTCGCGGTTCGATTATTTTGGGGACTAATGGGAGCGTATGGAAGCCTCTTTTTCTACTAGTGTATCTTTAAAGCTAAATACTTTCCCAATGGATCTTTCTTTACCTGTAGAACCAAGGGTTCTCAAATCTGGAATGGGACCATTCAAAAAATCTGAAATGGGATTGAGAAGTGCAAAGAGATCTTTTTTTTTGCGGGGAGTGCAAAGAGATCTTCAATCTAGCGTGAGATTCTCTGTAGGGAATGGCCGTGACACTAAATTCTGGGTGTCAACATGGATTTCGGGCAAGCCACTTTGCGCCAAATTCCCGTCACTTTCTGTTTTTGCGTCGGATCATGAGGTACTTGTCAAGGTTTTAGTTACCGGTCAAAATTTCAAGATTTCCCATGGTTACCGCGTATTTCCGTGCCCCTCGGTAAATCCCCGTACCAAGCAAAAAATACCAGTTTTTTGAATTTTTTGAATTTAAACACTCAATTTATAGTAAGGTACGTAGGATCTAATTGATGCCATGAGAGTTGGTTCTGGCGTGTTGGTAGCAACCTAGTTCCTGTTTTGAGAGGTCTCTGTGGTTCCAATGTTCGTTCATTCACTTATTTGAATTCAAAATTCAACTATAAAATTTGTTCGAAATATTCTCGGTATTTCTCGGTAACCGTGGTAACCGCGTTTATCAGTCCCCCTCGGTAAAAACGCCTCATTTGGTAACCAAAACCTTGGTCCTTGTAGCAAGGTGTTTACCACAGGCAATGCCAACATTGGGTTTTTGCACTCTCTTTCGCCTGCGTCTTCTCCTGGATGGCTCGCTTTCCACGAATAAAGATTCGATCAGATGGGACCTGAAGACTTCGGGAAACTTCACAATTAAATATTTACACGTTAAATTAGCCCAGGGCCCTGTAGTGTGTTTTGCCAAAGCCTTGTGGGCTACGAAAGTGCCTCTTTGGACCGTCTTCCTTCGGCACTTAATCTACAAAAATGGCACGGTCTGGGAATGGTTTATTGTGTTTTGTGTGGATCTTCAGAAGATGTCTATCACATCCTATTCCAATGAGCCCTCGCCAAGTTCCTATGGAGCTATGTCAGAGAATGTTTTGGTGACACTTGGAACCCACAATCGATGACTGAAGCTCTAATGCTTCTCTGTGTTGCCTGCCTGAGGCCGCCGTTTGGCCTGGCGTACATTTAGTGCTTTAGCTTGGGCACTTTGGACTACTTGTAATATAATGACTACTGAAGGAATGTTTCCATCTCACCATGTTAACTATTTTTAAATATTTCGCAAAAAGAAACTACATTTTTAAACGGTTCTTTATTTTTAGCAGTCCTCCGGGGAAGAGGGAGGACGGTGATGCTGCTTCTAAAGTTTTGTGCAAGATCAAACGACTTCTTGCATTCCATAGAAGTGCCTCTTCATGAAGATACTTTTCTGTATGTTAGCTCGTTCGAACTAGTAGTGCCTTGTTTTGTGATCGCCAATTTGCTCATCTGGCCAGTAAGGGCCGGTTGATGTAATAATGTAAGACTCCCTTAACATTTGCCTATGTTGGATTTATTAATTCAAAGTCGGGCGCTCCTTGTGCCTGTTTTCTAAAAGGTAAGCTTGTTATTTCCTTAAAACACACCAAGAGAAAAATGCACTCAAAGTAACAGTGAGAGAACTCTGTTTTGCAATTTTCTTTCAGTATCATTGCTCATTGCAAATGACCATGGCAAATTATATTCAGATGAGATGAAATTCATATACCCTTTGTCCAACTAACGGAGTCCTGGATTAGGGGGTGTTCGGCATGTCGGTTACCAATCCTTTGTGCTGGACCGAGGGCCCCCCTAAACTCATCAACTGGTGGGCCTCGTTTGTCTAGCCCAAGAACACAAAGAAGGAACGACTCGAAGACGTGGCGCATACTCCAAGGTTTAGAGATAGTCTCTGGCACGTTTGCTCCTAGATGCAACCGACTTATGTGTAACCCTAGGCACCCCTAGTATCTATATAAACCGAGGTGTTAGGGACGTCGACGGACGAACATATTCACATACGATCTCGCGGTAGATCACCTGTACTTTGCATCTCATCCACAACAATACAATCAAAGCAGGTGTAAGATATTTTCTCTTCGAGAGAGCCCGAAACCTAGGTAAACAAGGTGTCTCTTGTTACCATCATGTCAAGGCTATCAGATCGGGACCCCCTACCCGAGATCTTCCGGATTTAACTCCAAAATTGGTGGCCCATGCAAGTCTCTCTGCATAGTCGAAGCGACCCAATGGCGTTTCTAGATCGATGATGGCATCGGCTGTGGCTTGGCCTTTTTTCCACTACAGTTTTTTGTCTTCGGTAGCATTATCCTCCATGCAGATTCGACTGGTCACCTCGACCATGTCGAGAAATTCGCTCGAGGCCGGATCATTAGACTTGAAAATCTGGAATACATCACGGATTCTTGTGGTGAACTTGCGTTTTCAAGCTGGTGTCAGACTAGATCGAGGATCGTACTAACACACCCGCCCAGACCTTGGAATTAATCCAGGCCCAGAATGACGGTGCGATACCTACCTTGGATCCGACCTTGAGTCTGGAGCCGGGCACTGCCACTACGTACCAAGCATCTAGCCTGGGCGAGGAAGAGCCCGAGGCCATGTCAGATCGGACCTCGGAGAAGTTCCCATTGGATCCTACATTCGATCGGGGCATGGCTGAAAGCGAAAAGACTCTCGTGAGCGAGACGTTAGATTGAATTCGGAAACTCGCAATCTTGTACGATCGAAACTCGGTTTACGATCTGATCTCGGACAAACTGGGAGAGGTTGGAATTTTCAGCCCGCCCATGACCTATCTAGTCGCTAACGTCGAGGATTTGATTGACGTTTTAGCTTAGCGTGGATTTAACGTCGAGGATAAAATTATGTCGACGGCACCACCATCGCTAGAGATGGGAAATGTGAATGGCTTATCCCATTTGCCTTCAGAGCCTATGATTGATGCACCATCGATCAATTGTAGGTCATCTATTTCTTCTTCACCTGTCCTTGTGTCATATTCAATTAGATCACTATCCGCCATATCTATCCCTCGCTCAGGGCCAGTCATGTGTATGAGAGAACCCTGCTCCACAATGATGGGATCATCCCTGCTAATATTTACTACATAATTAAGCAATGGATCGATATCATCCCGCATCGCTATGTACCCATAAGCCACTGTCCACGCGTATTTCAGCCGGGTCCACCGAGTAAAATTGCAGCATGCTAAAAGCATCATGAGTCATGCAAGTTCCATCATGGACGATGCAATTCGCCGCATCTGACAATGCCATTGCCTCTAGCCGGGTCTCATTACGGTCCGCAATACGATACTCTCTCTTCCACCAAAGTAAGTCCACACCACTGTATATAGAACCGTCACGGTGTCTGCTTTGTGAGAGAATATCATTCATGTCATATTCGTCCTCCTCGCAGACGACGATTTCAACTGTGAGATCTTCGTCACAACCAGTGATGTTAACATTCTCGTTGCCCTGGGAAGAAAATAGTAGTAGGAACGTTATGAGAAGAGATGGCCAGTCGCCTTTGCGGTTTACCAGACTCATCATCAGCTTTTGCTCGACTGACGACAGCCATGTTCCGAAATCTAGGACGAACTCGGGGAACACTACGGGAAGCAGGTGGATTGGGGGCTCGCAAGGGCTGATAGCCACCATCAAGACATGGAAGACATGCCCAGTCCAAAAATAGTACATGCACGGACTATTACAGCTTATAGGCTATTACAGACTCTTTCCAACTAATTAAAATTGCTACCCCAAAAAATAATTAAAATTGCTCCCCCCCCCCCCCCCAATTTCAGTTGGGTGGGCCCCTCACCCTGATTTACACCCAATCAAAAAAGCCCACCTCAGCCTCTGCGTTGACCCCGTAAATGAGATGCCCGTGTGTGTACCATTGCTCGGTCCCAGTGGAAACCGAAGTCCCGATCTCTACTCCTAATGTCTGAGTTGGTGAATAGTATCCACGGTTTATTTTCGCTGGTTTTTCTTCGTCCCCTTCCCCCACCCCACCAGTTTAGTTTCACGTCACCCTCTCACACAACGAAAAAAAATCTAAACGGGTCAGAACTTTCCATGCTGGCACAAATTATTTAGTAATGCATTTATGTGAAAGAATCAATCACGGTCAATATCTAAAAATCAAATCAAAATTAATTAACCTTACCTTAAATCGCTCAATTCTTCTACTTAGTCCGACGGAGCGAAGACATCCCTACACCTCCCCTCGATCCCCCATGCAACGGAAAAAACATCCTTCCTTCTCCTGCACGCACTCGAAAGGAAGGAAATTAACTGAGAGACAGAAAACCCATGCATGGATGCCAATCCCCTTCCTCTCTCACGTTCTCTTTCCTTTCCCAGCTCCCATTCTCCTTAGAGAGATGGACATTGATCGGGAAGGAAGATGACTGAATGAGAGGCCTCAGATCGGATCCTCTTCGATCCAGACCTCCGCATCGTCAACGACGCATACACCTGGGCGCTCGACAAGACCAAGCACCAGGACGAGACGATGACGACATCCCCGCCGTGCTAGATGGCGGCCGCGGCGTAGATCCCTTGGTCGGATTTGAGAGCCTGTAACCGCCCGGCGGCAAGATGCCGAGCCACGAACATGCGCGAATGCGCTGGAGACAAGCTGTGCGGAGCCGCAGCCGTTTCCGTTGGTTGCCGCGCTGTAAGCGGTTGTTCGCCGCCGCTTCCATAGCCCGCCAGGAGCCGTCGTCGCGCACCGAGGGCCAAGGCAAGCACGCACTTAGGCGATGGTGGGCTTGTGGCGCGGGTGCACATGTTGCCGGAGCCAAGGCGAACACGGCTGCGGGTGTTGCTAGGCGAGCTGGGCGCACCGATGTGGATGCATCTGTGCTGCTGCGTGCGCCTCAATGACGAGAGCCAAAGGTATTAAAATAGGAAAGAAGCACCTGATTATTATATCAATTAGATCAAGACTTTGGTATATGCATGGTTGTATGCGCCGCTTGATCCTGTGCATGACTTCCATTCATCCCTAATTCCCTTGTGTATGCTCCTCCCAGCTGAAGACGGTGTCATGCTACTGAAGTTGAAATGGAATAGATGAATTCTTCTCAGGCTCGGATGGAAGTGACTCGCGTGAGTGCATAGCATACAAGTGAAAACAATCAAATTAATTATTAAATCATTGATGTTAATCACAAAAGACAATGATTTTGCTTTCTCCTGATTGATGTTTTTGCAGTGAGCGGCATGGAAGTCGACTTCTCCAGCAATCAGGCCATGATCGGCAATCTTCGGAAGGAATTCCATGCGTCTTCCCTTCCACATGCTGGTTACCTTCCTCTTATCCAATCGCTCCAGCACATGCATGGGTGTGCGTGGTGGCCGGAATTGGGGTTCGCCGGAATGTCTTCGTCTCTCGTTCGCTCTCGGTAGATCGTGTTGATAACGTGCTTGAAGTTGATAACGAGGGAGACTCAATCACCTCATAGTTGCCAACGTTTATGAGCACGCCCTTGCACCCAGCGCCTTCTCGTTCGCTTCGTCATTAATTTTGGAGAGACGTGCGTTGTTTATCACGCCGCTCCCGCCGACGAGGCTGATGCAAGGGCGTCCTCCCCTGCTCCGACGAGGAGGAGGCCCTTTCATGAGAAATCCAGCAAAGAAGCACTCCATCGATACCCGTCCCTATGAGATCCGACGAGGAAGTGCTGGCCTCCTGCCTCCGGCGGGGAAGCTGCTGCCTTCCACGGCAAAAAAAGTGGTTGACCACAACGTTCTTGAAGCCTCGTGCGATGGAGTCTGCACCAGATAATATTCATCCTTGCCTTTCATCACCTGGCCTACTGTTAAAAAGGCTCTGCATCTAATTGCTTACTATACAGAGTTTGTTTATGTCTAGAGTTCATCTAGGGATTAGTAAGCAGATAAGCTGTTTTTTGTCAAATGGTTATGTAGGTTCGAGCAACCTCAAAGTTTTTTTTTTCAAAAAGGGGGGCTCCCCGGCCTCTGCATCAGAGTGATGCATACGGCCATTCCTTTTTTGCAGGTTCGAGCAAGCTCATCGCCCACGTGAAAAAATGTTCTTGATGGTGGTCCATATTTTTTGTGGATAAAACAAATGTACAAACTTCTATCTAGAAGCATTATAACTCTGATTACTAAAAGAGTCAGACATCTCTTTAAGGTTCAGATATATACTTATAATCTGACCTTTTTCCTATTTATGATTTTCTGCGCAGAATTTTTTATGGATCTTTAGATCGTGCAGAGTCGGCGCTATATCATCAACACCATAGCTATTATTTTCATTTATTATCAATAAAAGATGGAGTTGGTGATGCAATATGTCATTTCTGACCATATGATCGACATCTGACGCGTCTGAGGTAAATTGTGATATTTTACAAAAACAACCCTACCAATTTGGAAGGATTTTACAAATAGGATGATGTTTTTTCAGGTTTGTGAACATGTATTAGTATTGTTTAGATCTCTCGCAATGCACGGGCAGGGACAACGATGGCAAGAGATGCACCATCAAGGGCAGCGGCGTGTGGCCTTATCAGCTGGGCCAGAGCCACAACCATAGCCAATAATACGTTAGAGAAGCCACCATGATGTGCTCCAGCGGTGAGCAACAAGCCGGTGGTGCAATGTGCTGGTAGAACGACGACAGCAGCGTCATGAGAACCGAGAGTGCCACTCAACTATTTCCCTCTGCGATGGCGGGGAGGAGAACCTAGATGAGATCTACGAGGCCGGTCGGCAACAACGAGGGCGACTTGAATTGTGAGCAGAGCGACGCCGGTGATGCAACCACCAATCAAGAGTGAATTACTGAAAGCGATACTTGCATCAAGGATGGGATAGCATACTATGTCATGTGCTTGTGCCAATGGATGGTCTACAACGACGGCAATCTTTTGAACTCATTATCCCGGATCGAATAGTATGGGTGTGATGGATCTTTTCATCTTTGCTTCATATTCAGTTAGGTGCATTTTTGTGAGATAATATATGATTTTGATTTTGTTCTTTTCCTGTGGATCACAAGATAGGAGGGTAGCTTCCCAGGCCGGGGGGGGGGGGGGGGGGGGGGGTGTCAAACGAGCGAGGTGATGTTGTTGTGTCTATTTTTGTGTAGTTTGTTTCAGAGAAGTTGCACTGATTTCTCTCGATGTTTTTCTGTTTGTAGAGAATTAGTCAAAGGCAGGCTTCAGTTAAGATTGATCTCAAATTGGTCGAGCAATGTGAACATTGCACAGTTGTATGTCATTTAGGGTTGTCTAAATTTCATATAACTGGAGTTGCCTGATGTCTTCGAATATGTTGATCTCATGAGGTAATAAATTTTACAACATTATACTTACTTACCATACCAACGACAAAAAGTTAAATCATCCATGTGTTCAGCAACTAAGTTCATAATAATCATGCTGCGATTTCTTTCATTTCTATGTTGCGAGATTTTTTTGGCAATAGTTGAGGAATTATTTGGTTATGCTTGATTTTCGTTTTTCTTACGCCTTTGGTCATCATAGTAATATATATATTTTGTTGTAATGCATGGACATTCAACTATGATGTCAAGTAACTCTTCGCTGATTTGCCGATGAAATTTCTCCACAGTTTTTTTTGTCTGGTTAATTTTCGTCCGGTTTATCTTCGTCTCACCTCCCACCACCCCTCCCACCAATGGCGGAGACAGGCCCCAGGCAGCCCGGGTCTTTGCCTGGGGTGTGAGATGCACTTCCTTTGGGTAGTGTAGCAACACTGTAGCTACAGTGCTTCGGTGCCCCACAGGCTGCCTGGGGCTTTGCTTTTTTCTGCCGCCGCTGCTGCCTCCCACGTTAATTTTTATTTCTTAGCACTTAAAACCGAATCGCGTCTGATACTCCTTCCATTTATTCGTGCTTACTTTGGCAGGTGTCGATTCAATTAAACATGTAAATATTTGGACAAAAAGACTATAGCACGACGCAATGAACAGCCAGATCGACCGTCCGCTCCCAGCTCACTTCCCGGTTCTGTCATGCTGCCCCGTGCACCAACCATCCAGTAAAGGTTCTGAGGTTAACATCTCTTTTGCGAGTTTGGTATAACTTTCATTGTCATTTTATTATCTATTGATCCACATGTTTGTATTTTAGCAGACATGAGTTACTTTATCATCTTTCCAGGAAGAAATTACTAGAGAGAAGAAACCCAGTTTGACTCCAACATCATATTGACAAGTCTGGTTTCTCTTTCCGTATACATAAGTGTATAATTTGTTTTAAGTAACTGTTTCCTCGGCCCTTATTGCCACCGTTTTCTCAAGTGCAACCGCAAGCTTAGTAATAGCAAGATAGTAACAATATTCTATTTTTTTTTAGGATTGACATGATTGTGGTTGTTTCGGGAATTCTATTTCTGTTTCTACTTGATAATTAACTGTTCGCAAGATGTGTGTTTATTGCCTATGCGGCGGTGAAAACTTGAGAATAGGAAGGGATTTAGCATGGTGAAAGGAATATTTTGAAATATTATTGATTTTTCATCTTAAAAGTAATCTGTTAGGGGATGCCAACGTACATATTTTCTCAACAAGGAGTTAAACACATATTGAGGATGGTAAAAAGCTTTGTTTGGACCAATATTATGAAATTAGATCATTGGAAATTTCCCTTCGGTTGAAATAGTAGTGGCCTTCAATTTCAAGGTTTGTAATTAAAGAAATTTATGCACTTGTGCTGTTCACTTTTCCATGTTTTCTTCAGTCATTGGGAAACGCTCCTCCTGTGTGGACCGTGAGAGATTTAGAAGGCTGAAATGGTTCAGGCAATTGCCAACTATCTGACATATTGAGACCATCATGAACGCCACCCCGAGCTATTTGTGATATCCAGAATTTAAGCTGACACAGAGAGTTAGATGTGAGCAACGGTATTAGCTATGCTAACTTTTTTTTAATATGCTCCCTATTGGAAAGAGAATGTAAATACCCATACCTTGCTTTTCTGGATTTCTTTATCCACACTTTGTCATTCCATTGTATCTTCAACTATCGGCCGACGAGGGAAGCATTATCGCGTTGGTATGTTATCCAGGAAAGTCTTGTTTGCAGAGAGCAGGGATCGCCTACTTGGTGAAAGTTGTGGTGTCAATGGAAAGGGCAGGGAACACGAGCATGTGAGAGAAAAAGGGGAGTGCAGAGAGCAGAGACTGGATGCTCTGTCATGAAGTGGTTTCGTAGTAGCCAGATAGAGGGACGACGATACATGCAATAATTTGCATAATAGAATAGAAATATGCCGCATGAGTCGTCAATTCAAGTGAGAAGAACTTTGTTCATGGGATTTGTAGTGGACAAAAGCCAAAACAAATTGTTTTTATAACAGCTAATTCGACAACACAAGTGCTACACCTTGATCATTATGTGCATATGATACTATTCTAGCTATTTTCCTTTGTACGAGTGATTTTAATCCTGGCGTAGGAGGGTTCATACGAGTGGAACTGTCAACTCTCATGCAATGCTTAAAAAAGAAAAATGAGAGAAATTTGGGATGGTTTTTTATGTATAACATTTTCTAAATTGTATGGAAAAATTGTTCAATTTGTCAGAACTTTTAGGAGGGACAGGCTCACGAATGCTGGAAGACATTCAAAGTTAGAGATGATGGAAATGCCTATGAAAATTTGGCGAACTTGGAGAAAACATATGCGAATTTGGGCTGGGTGGCAATGTAGATATGAAGCCAAACGGCATGTATTCATCGGTTGGTGCATTTGTTAGGGATGATGGAACTCAATAATTTGATAGACTTGAAGGGAACACTAGGTGGATTTGGAGTGGGGTGACGACATAGTGAAGTAATAATGCAATGACTGAACAATTGTATTTGAAGGGCTTGTGATAGATCATTTGTCGGCCCGTGGCAACGCACGGGCATTCTACTAGTAAATATGAGATACCAGTTCTTGTGCTTTTCCTCCTACTTTGACACAATGACACATCTTTGTTTTTATTGTATAAAATGGCATACTTTTGATTCATGGCTAAATAAAATGGCACAAACTGGATTTTTCGTTCAACTTTTAGGTTTAGGCCCGCACGTAAAAATTTGTAGGACGATTTTACCCTTCGATCGCTTTGACCCGGTTACTGGTTCGATCGAACCTCACTAGAGAGACAGCGACCAGAACCTCCAAGACAGAACAGCGCCGCCGCCTCGCTCTCCTCGCCGTGCCTCTTCCCCAGCGCACCGCCTGTCCCACCAATGTCGCATCGAAGCATGGCTCCCCGGCACTCCGCCTGTCTACCCCATCTTACCGTGCTACAACCGCTCCCTCGCCGGCCGAAGAGAAAAGGTGCCGCCCCTTCAAGCGCCCCAGCAGTCAGACACCGGTGGCTTGGACCTCCGCTCGATGCCGCTGCGTTACCCTCTGGTCGGCCCAGTTGTCAACGCCACATCAGCGCATCCAATAAAAAGAAAGGTGTGCCATTGAGTCAAAGCAGGAGGAAAAGTGTGGCATTTTATCAAATTGTTAAAAAAATCCCCCGATCTCCTCTTCTCGGCCAAACGAATCTATACCTAATAATAAAGGGGTTATTACTTCTTGCGGTACGTAACGAAAATTGCCCCAAAGTTCCAAAACATTACCCACCAATGTCATTTACAAGTGATAAAAAAATGTTTCACACACGGAAATCTCCCGCGTGGGCCAACCCAGCAGTACAAACTTCCTATATTGCGCTCCGCGCGCTGGCAGAAGACGCAGCGCGCCCGTTTTGGCCGGTCCATTCTGGGCAGCCAGTTTTTTATATTTTGTTTTTTGTTTTTTCTACTTTAAATAATTTGGGACTTCAAAAAAATTCCAATTTTTTAAAAAATAATGAGAATTCTGCAAAAACAATATATTTAATAAATCATAAAACGTTTGTGGATTCAAATAATGTTTGCATTTTAATTAAAAATGTTTACTTATTCAATAAATGTTCGACATTTTGAAAACAAATTCTAAAGTGTTCATGAATTCGAAATATGTTCTTGATTCTAGGAAATGTTTGAAAATTTGTAAAAGTGTTCATGAATTTGAAATGTGTTCATGATTTCAAATATGTTCATGAGTTTAAAAAAATGTTCATGATTTCATGAAATTATGAGTGATAGTGTATCTTGGTGATGTAACAAAATGTAATCATGCCCATTGAAGATTATGATTTTTTTTCTCCTGTCGCAACGCAGGAGCCCTTTTGGTAAAGAAAATACCCAGATCCTAGTGCCGGTACCTCTTCCACCCCCACCAAGCCAACCGAACCTCCATGGCCAACCGCCAGGACGTGGACGCGGAAGTGCGCCTCGCCGCCCCGATGGAACGCCGCGGCGGCCTGCTGGCTACACGGTATGGCCACTGCCACACCTCCCTCCATGTCACGATTTACCACCCGTTTTCTGTTCCTGGTCCAGTCGCGATCGAGCATAGAATAGATGGGGATAATTTGGCTGCTTGCGGGTCGCAATTGCAAAGGGAGGGTTCTCGTAACACATACTCCTAGATCATTGCGTAGTTTCATTCAGATTTCTGGCCGATTGCTCGCCCCTCCTCCGGGTTATTCATCTCGTATAAGTCGACATAAACTGGTGCTCTACCCAATGATCCTGTATTTCTGTCTGTTCCACTTCAGGAGCCCGGAGCCGTCGGCAGCTCACGACGATGGGCAGATGCCGCGAGAGGCAGCAGATGTCTCACCGTTGAAGGAGGCTCTCGACGACACTGCAACATTTTGGTGGAATCGTCTTCCTCTCTGCAGGTGGATGCAGTATCTCATGATAAGATTGGAGGCCGCTGGTCTCCGGGTCCTGGGCCACTCATTACGTCTCGGAGACCTTGTGGTTGGGCCAAGACATTTATCCTCAGAACTGACCGTGAGGGATCTGTTCATATGTATCCTCCTATTGGTGGGCCATTTCAGAGCTTACAGGAGGCTGATGATGCTATTGTTCGCCATCTTGATGACCTGCGGGATAAGACAGTGTAAAGTTTCCCTACTTCGCTCTAGATCTCCATCAGTGTATTTCTCCTATTCTGTCTCTTTACATTTGCAGTTCATAATATTAAAAAATAAATCGAATAGCCATATGCTTCTGTGAGTAGGCCAGAAAAAAATTATCAGGGTTCCGAGAACACGAATCAGGAAAAGGACAATTGCCCCCAAAGTAGACTAAGCTGACAAGTTGGTTAAATTCCTTTTGTGGGGATCTGTTGAGGTTAAGAAAACATTTAGTATCTGTAGTTGTGTCTTGTGAGTGAGTTCTAGCTTAGCTTTGTATACTAAAAGTTAACAGAGTACAAAAAATCACATGACTTGTAATTTAAAAAAAAAAACTTGCGCAATTCGTTAACTTTTTGTCAGGCTCGGCCCCATAGCTCTGTTTCTTCAGGTAAACAATCGTAATAGCCAGAATAATAAGTTCCTTTCACTGGTCACTACTCTGAGGTGCAAGCGTACTAAGTTGGAGATCTGATAACAAAAGATGAGTACTGTTTTTTCTTAAACTAGCAGTGGCCTTCAGAAATGCGAGGGCTTCTATTTTTAGTGTGTTGGAAGTGACCAACAGGCAACAGATGAATTTATTGTTTCATAGATCCTACTACAAGTAACTTTGCCACTCTCAACTTCAAGCACACCATAACCCATATCCGACTACATATCCAGCTCCTCCTCCTCCTCCCGTGTCGTCCCTGCGGGCGACCGGGGGGAAACCCTAGTGCGCCGCCGGCCGGCCCCCCTCCCTTCGCCGTCCTCCCTCGCCGCCGCCAGTTCGCACCGGCGGGCGAAGCCCGTTTGGTGTTGGCGGCGGCGGGGTCTCGTCTCTCCCTGCTCGGGCGGCGGCGGCGCGGGGCGCCTTGCTCGGGCGGCGGCGCTGCTCTATGGGGGGCGCGGCGGCGTGGCTACATGGTCCGGCGGCGGGGCTGCTGGTTCATGGTGGTGGCGTGGAGGGCCTCGCAGTGGTGGGCGCTCTCATGGTGGCGGTGGAGCTGGCGCGGCAGCAGTGCAGGACGTAGCGGGCGAGCCGGTTTCCGGCCAGATCCGGCCGGATCTATCGCCGGGGACCCGGCTGGTGGCGCACGGCGGGAGCCAGGGCTCGTCATGGTAGCGGCTTCGGGAGAAGGCAGCGGTGGTTGCCGGCCTGCTCCTCGGATCTGGCCCATGGCCGTCAGCGGGGGGCTCAGAGCAATTCCTCGGGGCCCCGGCGTGGATGTGGGCTGCCACGGCTTGCTGGTGACTCACGGCGGTGGTCGGGGACGTTTCACGGCGACGGCCGGACTTCTTCAGCGTCGGCCTGTCGGTGAGCGCCCCCGTTGACCTTCGATTCCTCTCCTCTTCGTTCGGGCACTACCTTCTTCAAAGGGTTGGCCCTCCCCGGTTGCGGTCCATCGCTCGTCTCGCGCCCGGCAGCAGGACCGAACTTGTCTCGCCCCGGCAGCAGGACCGGACTCGTCTCGCACCCCGCAGCACGACCGACTCGTCTCGCGCCCGGCAGCAGGACCGGACTCGTCTCGCGCCCGGCTGCGGGACCGACTCGTCTCGCGCCCGGCAGCAGGACCGAGCTCATCTCGCGCCCGGCGGCAGGACGAGCCGATGGAGGCCAGTTTTGGCCGGCCTAGTGGGTCTCGGCTCTGGGGGCAGCTCAGGAGTGCTAAAGGTGGGGCCTTTCCGCTCATCTCTTTGGTTGGGGTAGCGATGGGTGGCAGGTGAGGTGGCGTCGAGGTCTTGGATGCCGGGGCGGCGGCCCTGATGGTGGTGTCGCGGTGCTCATGGGCAGAGCCCGTGGCTTGGTGCTGCCCGTTGACCATGGTCGTGTGGGCGCCATGGTCGCCGGGGTGTGGCGTCCGGTGGCGGTGAATTTTGGCCGGGGTGAAAACCTGTTCTTTCTTCGGACAGACCGGCGGCGGCGAAACTCGTTCCCTTATTAAAGGCGTCGTCACGGCCATCATTGCCCGTCGTGTTGCTCCAGGGGAAACTTTGACCCTCGGGTCGGGCGGTGTCGGCGCTCCGGTGTCGTTTCCTTCCTGAAGGCGCCGCCTTGAAGCCCACGGTTCGTCGTATACGGCTTCACCTCTTCGCGGTGGCGTGTTCACGGTCGAGGCCCCGACTTCTCTTGTAGTGCTTGGGGTGGTGTCGCTGCGCTCAGCACCTATGTATCTTGCCTTGGGTGTGTGCGTGTGTTGTGGTGGCGTCCGTTTGTACCGGTTTGTTGTTGGTCATTGCTTTATATATAAAGCGGGACGAAAGCCTTTTTCGGTATAACCCATCTCCAAATGAGGCACTTAAAGCTGAGTGTTAGGGTCAAAATCCCAATCATTTAGCTTGTTTGGGATTGGGTTTGAGCCCCAGCCAGACTTAGCAAAATTTGGCTAGCCAATTTTTTTGTTAAGGTTTCGGTTGCCCATGTTTTGGCCAATGTTGGCAAGAAAGTGAACTAGAGTTGGCTAGAGGGAATGCCAAAATATTGGCAACCATCTAAACAAGAGCCAAAATTTTGGCTATGATCCGACAGTTGGTATGGCTGATTTTGGTCGCCATCCAACCATACCCTTATTCCTAACCCAATGCCCAGCATTTATTCGTAGTGCCTTTCAGTTTTGTAAGCACCCCTAGAATAGTAGTTTGCATTTGAGGTATTATCCTTACGTGGACACTTGTATTGTTCTCTTTAAGAGTTTGCATAAGCATTCTTGCATTGAAGATGGCCAATGTACCTCCGATCCATAGTTACCTTCGACACTTGAGAATTTATTTCCCTTGTCAGTTCTAGGCATGTTTTTTTGAGCGAGGATTGATCTTGTGTTCCTTCCTATCACTTAAAAACTGATTGAGAGATGTGTCACGGAGAACAACACAAGCATACATTTTTCAACAAAAATTAACATTTTCTTTGCAGGGAGACTGCAGTCAGTGTAGACATAGGCATAATCATATATTAGTAAAGGATGAAAATGATAAATACAATATGATGCATGACAACTTAACTGATTACGAAGAGTGTAAGACAACTATATTAATCAGGGTACCTAATACTTTTTTTTTCTTATTCCTCGGTCAATATATTATGGGAGAATCAGATGGGCTTCTAATAGATATCATGTAATTTAGAAGATAAACAAGGGCATGCACATGTATGTAGCATCTTAACAATAAGTTAATTAATTACCCCCCACAGAAGTTAGAACTTTTGAAAGTAGCACAAAAGTATGAACAACTCCTGCCTGGGTGACGTTGTTGCATGACATGTATGCTTGGTGTAGAGAAAGCACCATCAACATAAGACCATGCTATAGAAGGAAAATATATGGAAACATGTACTTCAGCATTATTAATATGGAAACAGAGCGACACTTCTTTGGTGTAAGGTTTTGGCCGTTGATATTTTCCATTCAGAAAATACAAATTGGATGATGTGGATGAACATGGTGTCTTTAAAAGGAACCCCATATATATAGACAATGCATTGAGAACTTAGACTTCCAGGCATGTAAAAAGTTCAGTTTAGTGTAGTGTTTATTGATCACTGCTACCATGATTACTACCACGAAATACCATGAACTAACTCAAGAGACATGGTAGCTGTTTGATGCCTATTCAAAACTAATTGACCCTAACCTTATGTCCTGCTTATGTCTGACCTGTATCATTGACAGAATAATTTGTGTCACTTTGTAGTTCCCATTTTTCAAAAGTACTCCAATACAATCTAATCCCTCCGTCCAATATTAAATGTCGCTCAAATAGATGTATTTAGCGTTGAATCAAATAGAATGCTTGGTCTAAATTAGGTGCCTAGCTGACCTTTCCTTGATGGAGAAAGCTGTACGACATGCTCTTTACTGGCCTGATGGCACAAGGAAGAAGCTTTCAAAGTCATCAGTAGATCCGGAAAGGATTAATCATACACGCCTATTGGTTCAAGCTCTACTGGACAAATATAATGAAGACCACAATCTTTTGGGGGTTTGCTCTCTTTCTCCCGTGCACTCTCACTCCCTTTATTGTCTACTCATGTAACAATACTTATGCACTCATGCTTCCTGTTTTAGAACCTTGCGTATGAACTCAAAGATATTATGTGCATCCGATCAATTTGTGAGGGCAGACCCCATAACTGTAAGTGGTACTATCATCTAAATTTCACCGCAAGGACTAAAGGAGATGATGAATTTCACAGTGGCACCGGCAATCTGTTCTTGGCCGAAGTCACACGACGTATCGGAGGACAGTATACACTAGTAGAAAAAGGGTCAAATGTGAAGCACATTAGTGCCGGTTTGATTTTGAGCCGGCACTAATGTGTCTATTAGTGCCGGTTCCAACGGCTAGGCGGGCGGAGATCATTAGTACCGGTTCGTGAGCAACCTTTTGTACCGGTTCGTGTCACGAACCGGTACTAATGATGCTGCGTCAGGCTGTGGTCAGGCTGGGGCCCCACGGGCACCTTTAGTACCGGTTCGTGCCATGAACCGGTACTATAGTTTCTTAGTAAGCTGTTTTTTAGTCCCACCTCGCGAAGAGAGAGGCACTAGGAGCGGTTTATAAGCCCTGAGTGCAGAGACGATGAAGGAGAGGCGCAATGCTCATCTGCACGTTGCTTAGCTGGGCCTGCCAACCCTAGGGTTTGCAAATACAGGCCCAGAAGGGCCAGCAGGCTCAACGGGCAGCGCGCCAGAGTTAGGCCCAGAAGCCTGCTATAGATAGGAGTTCGAGACGGCAGCCGCGCCGGGGCTTTTAAACTGGTGCGGGCGCCCCTCGGCTAGCGAGGTGGGACTAAACTTGCCCGCACCGCTCCTGCGCCAGCGCACACCTTTAGTACCGGGTCGTGGCTCCAACCGGTACTGAAGGGGGGCCTTTAGTACCGGTTGGAGCCACGAACCGGTACTAAAGGGGCAGTTTCCCGCCCCTTGGCCTGGCGAAAATTGGCCTTTAGTACCGGTTGGTGGCTTCAACCGGTACTAAAGGCCCCTCCTATATATATGGCACTTACGAAAAATCCAGTTTCATCGACCACCACTTCTTCTCCAACTACTTCGCGCGACATCGCCGCCGCCCTCGCCGCCCCCGCCGCGCGCCCTCGCCCCCGCCGCCCGTCGTTGCCGTCACCGCCGTCGCCCTCACCGCCCATCGTCGCCGTCACCGCCCGTCGGCGCCGTCACCACCGTCGCCCCCGCCGCCCGTCGCCGCCGCTCCGTACCACGTCGCCGTCTCAATCGCGCCGTCGCCCTCGGCCTGCCGCTCATCGTCGCGCCGTCCCCGTCGCATCGCCGTCTCGCGGCGCCGCCCGTATGCCGCCGCCCCCCGCTCGTACACACACACACACATACACACACACACACACATATTGTTTTTACTTATTTTCTGTTTTCTGTTGTTTAGATTAATGTTAGATAATTACGTAGATAAGAATGTTAGAATGTTAATGTTAGATGAATTATATGGAAAATATGTTAAATATTAATGTCAATTTTAGAGAATTAGCTAGATATTAATTAGGTATATATATGAGATTTGAACTAGTTGAATTAATATAACTAGTTTATTTTTAGTATGAAAATTAATAGAACAAGTTTATTTTTAGTAAGAAAATTTAGGTATATGAGTTTATTTAAACTAGTTGAATTAATATAACTAGTTTATTTTTAGTAAATGCTTAGTTGAATTAGTAGAATTAGTTTATTTTTAGTAAGAAAATTTAGGTATATGAGATTTGATGAATTAATTAAAATATTACTATATATATAGCTACTTTATATATTTTAGTAAGAAAATTAATAGAACTAGTTTATTTTTAGTAAATTCTTAGTTGAATTAATAGAACTAGTTTATTTTTAGTAAGAAATTTTAGATATCTGAGATTTGATGATCTAATTAAAATATTACTATATGGAACTAGCTACTTTATTTTAGTAAGAAAATTAATAGAAGACGTTTATTTTTATTAAATGCTTAGTTGAATTAGTTGAATTAATAGAACTAGTTGAACTAATAGAAGTAGTTGAATTAGTTGAATTGGTTGAATTAATAGAACTAGTAAGTGTTTAATGTTTCACCTATATGAACATAGGAAATGTCGTCTGACGACGAAAAAGATTTCATTAAGTGCGAATTCTGTGAAGACCAGCGCGGCCTGTGCGACAGAAATTTCCTTGTTGATGATAGGCGCTTCAGCATCAAGCTGGATGAGACCTTCGAAGTGGATACAGTAAGTCACAACGACAAGTCTTTTTTCGTAATTAAGCATGACTTATATATGCTTCATTTGCTTTAACTTATAATTTTAAATTTTCACTATTCTACTAGCGCATCCCCTGCCATGCAAGAATTTTTGTCTTGGATAAGATAGGTTTCAGTGCTATGGAAACTATGAAGGTAAAGAGAGTTTACCTGAAGACCGAGCATGGTTATACTTTCAACGTCAAATTATACAATGCAGACACGTACACCTATTTCGAATGCAAAACTTGGCAAGCACTATGCAAGGCTTATGCATTTGAGCCTGATATGGTTATCATCTTTGATATTCGTCCGGAAGATGATATTGAAGGTAATAGAGACATCTGGGTCGATGTGCAGACGCCTCCAGTTCTACCATTATGTGAGTTTCTCAACCATATTTATGTCTTTGATATTGTTTATTCAAAAATAGTTCACAACTAATTTCTATTGACAGCTTATTTCCATTCAAGCAAACATGTCCGGCGCTTGGTAGACAGGACCTACTACTGTCCCGGAGCTGAACTAAACTGCGAGGAGATAAGTCATTATGTTTCATGGCTTGAGGATCTTGATGCTGTTAAAAGAAATCATTTTCCTGAATTTGAAAATCTTAGTACTCAAAACGTGCGACCAATAGTGATCGTATTGAACTATGGTCACATGTATTTAGGAAAGATAGTAAGATTTTTACTATTAGTCCTCAGTGCATCTTTTGCATACATTATTTTTCAAGCTAAAATTTCATTACTAAGTATATTAATTACTATACGATGTTCTTCAACAGGGACTCCCGATGACAGTTGTGCCTCAGTGGATCGAGACTAAAGGTCGCATGTCAATTGTTAGCTTACGGCCAAGATATCCTACAGTGCACATGAGTGCATTCAGGATTTCTGAAAGCGATGAATGCTTAATAATGAAAGATTGGAGCAAAATTGTTAACGATCGCAGAGAAGTACTAAGGGGCAGCAATCAGAAGCGCATCCCACGATTAGGAGACAGGTTCATCTGCATGCTCCAATATGATGAATCAGGAGAGCTATACATGTTCTATGCTATTTTACCTGAGAGAGAGAGAGAGAGAGAGCAGCAGGAGTGATTTAGCTAGTTATCATGCTCTTAGTACTTGTTGTCCTCTCATGCGTGTCCGTGTTCTTCGTCCTGAACTTAATCTCAAAGAGTGATTTGCTTTTGTGGTGTTATGAACGCTTATAATATGATGATGATGATGATGATGATGATGATGATGATGATGATGATGATGATGATGATGAGTTATTATATCATTTATGAAAGAAACCGCATATTAGTTTCAACTGGATGGATCCTAGCTAAGTGATCAAGTATATGCCATATCCATATTACTTAGATCACTAAGTGATCAAGTATATGCCATATCCATCCATATTACCTAGATCATGATCTAGGTAATATGGATATGGCATATATTTGATCACTTAGCTAGGATCCACATGCATCCAGTCGAAACTAATCTGCGGTACTTTCACCTAATGATTTAACAACTCATTATAATGTAAAACAATCACTAAATTAAATTGAAAACACAAAACTAAAGGAAAAATAAAAATTAAAACCAAAACACACCCAAAAATTTAGTACCGGTTGGTGTTACCAACCGGTACTAATGTCCTACACGCACCCGGGCCTGGCTCGTGCCACGTGGTGGCACGTTGGCGCCGGTTCGTGCCAAACCGGTACTAAAGGGGGGGGGCTTTAGTCTCCACTCCATAGTGCCGGTTGCAGAACCGGCACTAAAGGCCCTTACGAACCGGTGATAAAGGCCGGTTCTGCACTAGTGATACGGAGTTTGTGCTCAGCTGTTTCTACATGCTTAAACCGAATGATAATGGTATTTTATACTCTTACCTTAGATACATTTTGCTGGGGCCGTGCCAACTTGAAATTGTATGTTACATGTAAATGTGCCTCATATTGCCGTTTGATTGCCCTTTGTTATGTTTCCCTTCATCTATTCATTATACTTACAATTTTAATATCTCAAGCTGGTTCATGCACAGCCATGTATAGTAACTATTGGAATTATCTTATTTGCCGAGTGCCCCCAAAACTCGCTAAGGCTACTTAAAACTCTGCAAAGTGGTTCATGCAAAGCCATGTATAGTAGTGACTTATTGTACACGTCTCTTTACGTTTCAGCTATTCAGTTACTGTTATGTGTTTGTTCCTGGTTGGCTATTTGGTAGTTAAATGATTTATCTCCTGTCTTCTTTACTGAATGAAGGTCACTGCCGTGGTTGTACGTATAACAAAAGGGTAAACCTGAAGCACCCTAATGATGCTGATGAATTCTCTGGTGGTCACTTAGATCCATATTTGCCGTATGGCGGTGACACTACTATACAATATAGCGGCTCTGATGAGAATGTATGATGATTTATTTTATGGTGTGTCTGAGTTTGTCTGATATTTTATTGCTTAACTGTTTCTTAGATGCATCACCCTTCTTTTTACAGTTGGACGCCGAGGAGGAGGAAGCTAGGCTGCAAGCTAAAGAGGAGGCTCGGGTAAAGCATATATACGCGGTAATATATAGTATAGTATGCCTTTTGCGGATAGTGTCATTCTACTAGCATGGTTCGTTACTTGACTGATTATTCCCTGCTTGTGGATTCATTCACTCTAATGCCTAGATGATCCAAGTTTTTTGGAGCAAATGAGAAGGCGCTTCAAAGATGATCCGCGTGCCGAAACATTTTTTCAGCCAAAAAGAAGACAAGGTTCTCAGCATGCAACACCATTACCGAACCAGCAGGATGCAATGGAGGACTGAAGCGGCTGGATGCGACTCCACCTACTTATTTGCCTCGTACTAATTTGGAAGATAGTAATTATGTAGAAATACTAATGGCTAGGGAGGGAGGGAGAAATAAATTGGAACCAGCAAGGCGCAAGGTTTGTTGTCTGTGCATACGCTGCTGTTCAAGATGGTGCAAACATGACAACCCACTTGTAAATATATAAATTGTCATCAGAAACATTTTAATGTTCACTCTCCCCAAGATCCATACTCAGGTAGCTTGTTATTTCCTTATACACCGACAGGAAAACGCACTTACAGTGTCATTGAGAGAATTTTTTGTTTGTTTGAGATGGACCTATTTTTAACAACTAACAAGCTTTACCTGACTAGGTTCTCGTTCTTTCTGCTTTCCAAAGTTGATGCATTGTAAGTTCGTTTTTCCTTTTTTTTTTGCGGAAAGTGGTTTGCACCCTGATTTCATTGAGCAGAAACCAGAGTTCGCTACAACAAAAGGTAAATGCAAAAACCAGTCACTACCAATGTCATCACGGCCGCACACTTGCTAGCTTGAACCCCCAAACCCGAAGAGTTAGGTAAACATATGCGTTCGTACCACAACCAACAAATCACACCTAGAAGGATTAAAGTGGGGATAAGGTACTCAATCGCATGCCGAAGTACGTCGACCAGAGAGGCTCCCATCCAGGTAGCTTCGGCACTCCAAATGCTTTGTCACCGGTCCCTAGGCCCTTGCTGCTCATAACACACCTCATTCATTTTCGCTTGCTTCTTTGCTTTGTCTTCTTTTCCTGCAGAATTGTTGAAGCAGACAATGAGTGATCCACAACATTAGTGATGGCAACTGGATTGACCCAAAAAACAGAGCGAAAACAAGCTTAGACTATAAAGGTCACTCACCTCGGGGAAATAAACTCTTCCTTTTCCGTCCTATCAAATTCTTTACAGTGCGAGCTGAGGGAATTCAGGAACGCCTCTTCTTCATTAGTCACCTATACCTAATAAATAGGACTCCATGTCGAGCTGGCGGTATTAGCACCTCATCCTCATCATAAAGTGGTGTGTGAGAGTAGATTTCGTCCTCACACAGATCATGAAAGCGCGTGGAAGAAATGACCCAAGAAGGGGCTTCCCATTATCCAATATAGGCATTGCATCCCGAAAGAGCACCCATGGATGGGTTTTTAACCGCTGATCACTCACCTCTATTTATCATTCCACTCAGAACATGTTGCAGTTCCCAAATTCTGGAAAATCCATTGCTGCTATATCAAGATTCTCTTCACCCAGAGTCACCTTTGTCATCTTGGTATAATATTTTTCAGGCATTCCTCGTCAAACTTGAGGTCACCAACATGTTCTCCCTTTATATTAAACATAAATTTATTCCCTACTGCCACTTATCTCTAGCTATTCTCTGTTTCAATATCTTACGTGGATTATTATTTGATAAAATAAGATTTTATTAAACAACAATCAAAGGACCATTATCATTGTTATATTTGGGTGGTCATACCCTATCATTTTAGTGGTTCAAGGTGAATTAGATATTCTAAAATTGCCCTATTTATTAAACATTTTTAATTTCTAAAACTCATGGTGTGATGTACCATATACCCTTTCATACAATCTACAACATATGATGTTAACTACTGTAGATATTATTAGATAATTTATTCCATTAAAATCTAAGATAATATTTTATTTATTACATGATTTATATGCCATAATTAATGCAAGGTGAATTAGATATTCTAAAATTGCCCTATTTATTAAACATTTTTAATTTCTAAAACTCATGGTGTGATGTACCATATACCCTTTCATACAATCTACAACATATGATGTTAACTACTGTAGATATTATTAGATAATTTATTCCATTAAAAATCTAAGATAATATTTTATTTATTACATGATTTATATGCCATAATTAATGCAAGGTGAATTAGATATTCTAAAATTGCCCTATTTATTAAACATTTTTAATTTCTAAAACTCATGGTGTGATGTACCATATACCCTTTCATACAATCTACAACATATGATGTTAACTACTGTAGATATTATTAGATAATTTATTCCATTAAAAATCTAAGATAATATTTTATTTATTACATGATTTATATGCCATAATTAATGCAAGGTGAATTAGATATTCTAAAATTGCCCTATTTATTAAACATTTTTAATTTCTAAAACTCATGGTGTGATGTACCATATACCCTTTTATACAATCTACAACATATGATGTTAACTACTGTAGATATTATTAGATAATTTATTCCATTAAAATCTAAGATAATATTTTATTTATTACATGATTTATATGCCATAATTAATGCAAGGTGAATTAGATATTCTAAAATTGCCCTATTTATTAAACATTTTTAATTTCTAAAACTCATGGTGTGATGTACCATATACCCTTTCATACAATCTACAACATATGATGTTAACTACTGTAGATATTATTAGATAATTTATTCCATTAAAATCTAAGATAATATTTTATTTATTACATGATTTATATGCCATAATTAATGCAAGGTGAATTAGATATTCTAAAATTGCCCTATTTATTAAACATTTTTAATTTCTAAAACTCATGGTGTGATGTACCATATACCCTTTCATACAATCTACAACATATGATGTTAACTACTGTAGATATTATTAGATAATTTATTCCATTAAAAATCTAAGATAATATTTTATTTATTACATGATTTATATGCCATAATTAATGCAAGGTGAATTAGATATTCTAAAATTGCCCTATTTATTAAACATTTTTAATTTCTAAAACTCATGGTGTGATGTACCATATACCCTTTCATACAATCTACAACATATGATGTTAACTACTGTAGATATTATTAGATAATTTATTCCATTAAAAATCTAAGATAATATTTTATTTATTACATGATTTATATGCCATAATTAATGCAAGGTGAATTAGATATTCTAAAATTGCCCTATTTATTAAACATTTTTAATTTCTAAAACTCATGGTGTGATGTACCATATACCCTTTCATACAATCTTCAACATATGATGTTAACTACTGTAGATATTATTAGATAATTTATCCATTAAAATCTAAGATAATATTTTATTTATTACACAATTTATATGCCATAATTAATGCAACTTGAGAATATTTTTGGGCTAAACTTGAGAAAATTTGGTAACGCTATTGTTTAGTAGCACCAATTATCCCGAGTTTAACCAAACAAACTAATATTCTACATGCCACTTTCATGTATTACTGGGTGTTACATATATTGTTTTTAGTTTCAGTACACAATCAAGGTATGAGTTGTAAAATTATCTTGATAAATGGTTATCTAACGAAACCCTTCCGCACATTTGTGTTGCTTGTTTCTTGATCAAATCTCCCCCTCTTGTACTTGAGGTTCATTGATTGGTAGGGTAACATGTTAGCACCTCAACAAGGGGTTGCGTGACTAGCCATATCTTGTTAGGGCATTTCCAACGTGGATCGCCAAAATCCTAGCAAATGTCCGAACCGAACTGTCTGGACACTTTTAGGCATCCAACTTTGATCACCAAATTGGATCAGCCTGGTCTAGATGTTCAAAATCCAAGACCAGGATTGATGAGCTCTGGGGGAGTCCTCACATCTGCTACATCGGACTCCGACACCCAGACCCACCCAAATCCCTACCCGAAGCCCGCACAATTGCACAATCTGGTACTCTTTCCCATGCCCGTCCCCCATGCTCTTGCCTGACTGCCGCTGTCTCCGCCTCTTCTGGCATGTTCTGCCGTTCAGTTGCTGCCATGATAGATCAACATGAGGCCATGGAGAGCTTTGAGTTCTCTCCAGGCCCAACAAAGACCGTGAGGAAGGCTGCATCCGCAGAAGGGCAATTGCAGCGTGTGAAGGTGAGGGCAAAGAAGAAGGCGCTGAAAGTAGTTGGAGCTCCTCCTGCAAAGTGGACCGCCATGGTGCCAGTACGAGCTAATGTACGTACTACTACGATTGCCATCTAAATGGTCAGTTCGACATGTAGCAGCTGCAGCAGCACTCGGCTACCTCCGGCCACCATCCACCATGTGTCGTCGTCCTCAACACTGACTCGTGTTCACGGAGTCACCGACACTTGTCCGGTCGTGATTTTCGTCCGAGGAGCCCTTGTCCGATAGTGTTTGGCCACTGTTCGGAGGAATTCCTCTCCCAAGCTCGATGGCAGGCACCAACGAGGCTATGATGAACATCCACAACGGCGCCGACCACGAGGACGACTACTCGCCGCAGTCAGAGCAAGAGATGCCAATGGACACCCGGCAATCGAAGCCAGACGTGTCCTATGCGAACACAAAGAGGAAGAGAGGTTCGCCGTACTCGAACAGAAGAGGATGAATTGTTGAGCGAGGTACGGTTGGGCACGAGTGTTATTTTGTTTCAAGGCACAGAGCAAAAGGGCCCGACTTTTTGACAAAGTGTGCATGATTTCTATCATGAGAAAAATCCCTACGCCCCCTATAACAAAGAGTGATCCATGGCCACAATCCAAAGTCGCTAGGCCTTCTATGATACATCATTCAACATGAGGCCAATAAGTATTGCGACGTGTATACAGATATGCAAAACCGGTGGCCAAGTGGCACGTCACTTCTTGATCTCTTAAGTTTCGCTTTGTGTTGCTCTACGTCTTGGTCATTATATTGATTTGCTTTATGTTTCAACCTTGTACCATAAGACCGAGGGCAAGCCATTCACGTTGAAGAATTTTTGGTTCAAATTGAATGGGCAAAGCAAGCGGTCAAGTATTGCCCATCACCAAGACCACCAACACCAAAACCAATGACGATGATGTTGATCCAAATATCGAAGCGAGGGGGAGGAAATGGGAGACCGACAAGGAGAAGCGAGAAAGGGTGGCAGCCAAGATGTCGGACAACATCATGGCGAAGAAGGAGGAGGCATGCGCCAAGCACGACGAGCTCAGGGAGGAAAAGAAGGCCAAGAGTTTTGGCTTGCTCATGGAAGTCCAAATGAAGAAGTTTGAGCTTGAGGAAAGGAAGTTTTAGATCAAGGAAGCATGCAAGGAGCAAAAGATGTTGTACTCAAAGTCGACGAGTTGGATCCAAGTGCGGCCAAGTTTGTTCTCACCTCGCACGATACTATTTGTTTGATTGAAAATCAACAAATGCATCAAACAAATGGCTGAAGCCGAGTAAATAGCATAAAACTACTACTTTACAGGCTATGGTTCCAAAAAACTACTGGTTTTTAATTTTTCTCAGATAACTACCAAACGAGGGGTCGGCTGTTTCAAAAAACCCAAATCGTCGCCTATTGATCATGATTATGACAGGTCGGACCCGCACCTAAACTCACCGTCAGTTTGACCGTTACCTGACGTGTGGGCCCCACACGTCAGTGTCTCTTCCTCCTGCTCTTCTCCTTCCTTCTTCTCCTCCCTCCCCGCAGCCCCGCGGCTCCACCTCCTTCGCGCGGCCATGGCCACCTCCTTCACGCGGCCATGGCTGCCGGCCCTCGCTGCTGCCCACGCTGCCCCCTTCCGCGCGGCCATGGCGACCGTCTCTGCGCGGAGGCCGGCCACGCCACACGCCAAGCTAGGGAAGGAGCGCCGCGCGAGGAGCAGCCGGCACCCAGGAGCACGGGCCGCCGCCAACCACGCGCCATGGCCAGGGGCTGGGACTCCGGCCGCCGCGCCCAGGGGCTGGGACTCTGCCCGCCGCCTTCGGACTCCATGGCCGCCGTGCCCTGGAAAGAGGGAGAGGGAGAGGACGCACGACGGCTGCGACGGCGCTGGAAGGGAGCTCCGCCGCGACGGGAGGGAGCTTCCCCGTCGAGCACAGCGGCGGGTGCGCTCCTGTGGATCTTGAGCACGGGAGGGACCCGATGGCTTTTTTCAATTTGTTTGGAGGACCTGATTGCTTTTTTAAGTTTGCAGGGACACTGACATATGGGCCCTAGATGTCATTTAACGGTCAAACAAACGGTCAAACAATCAGTTTTCTTACATGCGGGCCCTAACTGTCATAATCACGATCAATAATAAAGCACTGGACAATTAGAGTTTTTTGAAACAGCCGTCCACTGACTTGGTAGTTATCAGCGAAAAAAATATTCGGTAGTTTTTTGGAACCATAGCCTGTAAAGTAGTAGTTTTATGCTATTTACTCGGCTGAAGCCCAATCAACATCACTTGTGACGCTGGTGCACCACGTGCCTCTCTCTTCCTCCTCCCCCACACTCTCTCTCCCCGCCGCTCTGTTCTCCACACACACACTCTCTCTCTCTCTGCCCGCATAAAAAAATCGAGCTCCAACAAACAACCACCACCTCAAGCTTCTTCCCCACCTTTCCCTTCCTGCCCCGACCCGGAGCCATTTCTTTCGCCACAGATATTCCCAAAGCATCTCCTTTCTTTCCCTGTTGCTCTCCTCCTCGGATTCCTCTTCCCCTGCCCCCTCCCCCTCCTACTCTGCTCCTACCCGCCCGTATTATTCTTCCCCTCTCTCTCTGCTTTTCCCTCGTGCCCGATCTTCCCACCAGCACTCCAGCAGAGCGCCAGTTCTGCCAAGAAAACGCCTGTCCGGGGCCGGCATGCGCGTGGACGACGCCGAGAGGCCCGATTCTGCAGACGCCGGAGCGCAGAAGCCCGCCGAGCTCACCTCGCCTCATGTGGGTACCGCCCTCTCTCTGTCTCTCTGACTCTCTCTGCAGTGTAAGATTCGATTTCGGGAGGGCGCTTCTTTGCTAGCCTAGATGAATCTCATGGTGTTCGGCAAATTCCATGGTTTCTGTCCTGAGCTGTGTTCCAAGGGTACGGATTGAGCTGGAAGCAGCCGGAACCAGGCTGTGTGTTGGCTTTGCGCGCACGCGTTTGGTGCTTCCGTTTCTTAAAATCTGGAAGAAAGTCTCTTTGAATCGTTCAACAGGACAGAGTGTCAAGCTCCCTGCGTTGGGTAGGAGATTTCCGGTGACAAGTGACAGGTTGTTGTTTGTCCGTCCATCGCATTTCTCCGTCGGTAGTACTATTGCTACTACTCTGTAAGACTGTAGCTGTACTGGGTGTCCACGCTGTGCCCAATCATTTGCTAGATCATCGTGATGATGAGATTTACTGCCACAGGGTGTCAGTCAGGGAGGTACTAATTTCAGACCATTGTAGTAGTACCAAGCAAACATGAGTAATTAGTACTCCATGTGCATTGGAGTACTTAGTAGTACCTGCAAGATTTTTTTCCTCTCTAAGGCTGAAGTGAAACAGATATGGCCCTAATGCTGTGCTAAGTGAAGGACATGTTGTTCTTACAATGATCCATGTTGATTGATTGCTTACTTTGAAGTGCCTGCGCTATGTCAGCGATCGACCTGGCTGTGTTGTGAGTGTTGCTTACTGCTGCCATGGGTTGCCATCATTAGTTTGTGTAATGGTAGTGCTGAACCATCTAATTTCAGGTTATTTATCTATGTATATATGGCTTTGTTTATTTAATCAGCAGACAGTTATATGGATTTTACATTGTGCATCACACTCTCTTGAGTAGTCATTATCCAGTCTGATGGTCTCGTGTTAACATTTCTGGGTCACTAATGATTAGTAGAAATAAACAGTTCGTTGAAGGTTACATTTGTATATGTTACTAAGTTGAACATTAGCATATGAACTAGATGCTTTACTAATCAATGCAGCTTATTCATATTTCCCAGTCACTATTCAAACTTCAGAGAATAGTGGTACTAAACTAGACATGGTAGGGACAACGCAATATGACACTTACAAGTTATAGCCAATGCTAGTAATAATAGGACTGTCTCCCCAAATTGGCTAATGGCAGTTATGGTCAAAATACCTGATCATCACATGTAGTAATTTTGTTAAATATTATTTTTCACAAAATTCTTAGTTAAGGCTGAAGTGAAACAAACATGACCCTAATGCTGAAGCGAAACAAACATGGCCCTAATGCTGTGCTAACTGAAGGACATGTTGTTCTTGCAATGATCCATGTTGATTGCATACTTTGGAGTGCCTGCACTATATCAGTGTTGCTTACTACTGCCATAGCTTGCCATCATTATGCAAAGTGGTGCTTCATCTTTTTCATCAGAATTCTTTCCTATTGTTTCTGCTCTCAGTTATAGAGTGCGCCTACTTTACTTACATTCTTAGTTATACTAATGCGTTTTTGAACATACAGATGGAGAGCGTTTGTGAGAACACCACAACTGCTGATTTCAAGCAGAGTAACTTTGGAAATTTCCTTCCAAATGTTAGATCAGGCGGTTGGTCAGATATTGGAAGTCGCCAGTACATGGAAGATACCCATGTGTGTATTGCCGATCTAGCTAAAAACTTTGGTTATCCAACAGTGGATAAAGAAGTTGTTTCCTTTTATGGGGTATGTACATGCTTTCCCTTTTTCGCTTTTTGCTCATTTTGACACAGAAATCAACTCTATTCAAATTTACAACTACTACAATTATAGCTAGACCGCAATTTCCCACATGAAAAGGATAAAATTATTGCAGATTTGATCCATGTACCCAATAGTAGAAAATCTCGAGTTGTATTTGCGTACCAGGAAACTTGTATAAAGTATGTACGGACGGATCCTCTGTATCTTCAAGAACTATCCACAGTCAATCCTATGCTTGATCCTTGAACCTTGATCTACATTCTGTCATGCCATCATCCAATAAAGTTCTCTTCATTGTTCTTGTACAGAATGCAGTACACACTGTGGTTCTCTGAGTGTAATTGTTGTACTGTGGTTCTTAAAGTACAGTTTTTATTTAACAGTATAGAAGTGTAATGACATGTGGTGATCATTTTAGTTGTTCTCTGTTTATATGAATCACGAGACATTGTGTTCCTGTATAAGTTTTTGCACTTCTCGTTTTCTAGGTCTTTGATGGGCATGGTGGAAAAGATGCTGCCCATTTCGTTCGCGATAATCTGCCAAGGGTCATTGTGGAAGATGCTGATTTTCCTCTGGAGCTTGAGAAAGTAGTGAGCAGATCCTTTGTGCAGATTGATAGTCAGTTTGCGGATAAATGCTCTCACCAGCGAACTCTGTCGTCCGGCACAACGGCACTTACGGCAATGATTTTTGGAAGGTACTTTTCTGGCACATTTTTTTTTGAAACTCACTTTTCTGGCACATACAACTGTGGGAGGTTCTCCTTTCTATATAACATGTTTGATTGAGCTGGTCATTAAAACCATATGTTACAATACACTTCCTTTGCTTAGAAACTCTCATTGTTCAGCATGTATGATATGGGATGGAACACAAGGGACATATATATATGAACATACAGTGATAATGCATCGTAAAATGGCATTCATGATATTCTTGAAGTTTGAACTTTATACTGTTTTTTAGCTGCATGGTTTGCCTTGAGTGTTCTGCAAACTGCAACTATGATAAATTAGAGAGATTCTGCATACTTTGAGTCTTCATCCCAAGCATATGACTTATATAAATGCATCTTTCTTTATCCCTGGAAATAGTTCTAAAGGCATAATATTGCAAAGATTTCTCCAACATTAAGGTCATCCTTCTTTCGATGTCAAAGCTTTTGCTGGTTTTCCATACCTGTAAATTTCACTGCACTGATCGACATTCCTATTGACCAATACTAATCGTTATTATGTCTGCTGCAGGTCCCTTCTGGTCGCGAATGCGGGTGATTGCAGAGCAGTACTTTCGCGGTGTGGCATCGCAATGGAGATGTCGATGGATCACAGGCCCTGCAGCCTGAGCGAAAAGCTGCGGGTAGAGTCACTCGGTGGCTACGTGGACGACGGCTACCTGAACGGTCTGCTGGGAGTCACCAGAGCCCTCGGCGACTGGCACCTCGAGGGAATGAAGGAGGCCAGCAGGCCCGGGGGAGGCCCCCTGAGCGCGGAGCCGGAGATCAAGCTGACCACGCTGACCAAGGACGACGAGTTCCTGGTGATCGGCAGCGACGGGCTGTGGGACGTCTTCTCGAACCAGAACGCCGTGGACTTCGCCCGGCGGCGCCTCCAGGAGCACAACGACGTGAGGCGCTGCTGCAGGGAGATTGTCGAGGAGGCGATAAGGCGCGGAGCCACAGACAATTTAACAGCAGTGCTGGTCTCATTCCACCTGGTGGCGCCGCCTCAGATCAGAGTGAATCAGCCACGCAGGGTGGCGCGGAGCATTTCGGCCGACGGGCTCAACAGCCTCAGGATACTCCTGGGAAGCCAATGACAGCGTTCTTCTCGCGCCGCGGTTGGGCGCCGTGCCGGTGCTTGCTGAGCTCTAATTGTATGTAGTCGTGTCGGTGCCTCACTGTTGTTATGTTACCCCATTGTTGTTGAGTGGCTGTTATTCTTGTTGGTAATTAAGCCAACGAACATGTGGGCTCACAGTTGTGAGCATTTCTTAGCTGCTGGAGACTAGGCATGTCCTGGAGAAGAGGCTGTGTGCCTTGCCTGTATCATACATTTCCGTGTTTTCATCTGTAAATAAGATTGTGGGGGCAACTGAAATTCGGTCATGCAACTCCATCGCCGTGAATCCTGTCGTCGAATCCACGGTCTTTTCTGTATCTCTTGTCTCATGAATCGTCAATTACCAGGTGTCAAAACATAGTACATAAAAAGAGTATGGGGCTGAACACAAAGGAGCAAAATATTGCCTGATAAGTGGTGAGGGCATGGAGAACAGAGCAACAACGCCAAACTGCACGTACGTAAAAACCAGTCCAACTTCTCTGCATGCAATTAAACAACCCCAATTCAAATGGTTTCCGGACACTTTTCTGAATGCAATTAAACGACCCCAATTCAAATGGTTTCCGGACAATTTTCTGGAGGGACGCGCGCGCGAGCAAATATATTACGCATTTCCTGGGAGACATGCAGGCAACTTTCCAGGGGCAGATGTCCATTATCACTTGCTTGAGGTGCACTTGGCAGCATTCTTAATCCCATCATCCCCATGGCGTTACGCGCCTAATCCAGGGGTCCGGCGTCCTAATAAACATGGCTCCATGGTTGGGGCAGACATACTTGTCCAAAGTGTAGCAGAGGACTGCATAAACAATGGCTACATTCCTGCATTGGTACTTCAGGTTAGACCCTTGGCCGCAGACATGACTACACCAATCACTGGGCGGGCCCGGGCCGGTGTCGTTGAGAAAAGTTTTGTGTCTGTGTATATATGTTCTCCAGGGTCAAATGGTTCTTCAGACAACAACAGAGTCCACAGCTGACAGCTCCCCACTGAGACTGAGCCACTGCTGTTCAATTCCATCTCAGCTGAGTTTGAAGAGTCGAAGCAGTAGTGTCTCCAGCTCAACTATTTCTGAAGATCCTAGCACAGGACGTACAAGATGGAGAAGGTTTGCTTGCCAGTGGCTGCAGCTGCCATGGTTCTGCTCCTGATGGTGGCGACGGCCCAGGGCATCAGGCTGGACGCCGGGAGCAAGGCGGCCCTCGGCAACCCGGTGCTCAATGTAAGTGATTGCGACTGTCGTCTCCGGTGATCCGATGTGTCTTTGCGCAATGATCGACGCTTCTGTTTGTGCGGAACGGTTCTCTAATCTCGTGCGCTTTCTTGTATCGGTTACAGAAATCCATGGAGAAAGGGGTGATGATCAAGGCTGATGGTGCTGAGCCGAAAGGGGTGATGATCAAGGCTGATGGTGCTGAGCCATTTTCAGGTGATGAAGTGGAGGAGGCCATCTCTGAAGATAAAGAGAGGGCAGGGGGGCACAGGATGCCTGAGATCCATGTGGACTACTATGGCCCCAGGGGCCATAACGCCAGGCACCACTGAGCAGATTTCTTCCTGGATTCTCCATTCTTTTTCTTCCACCTTCTTCCTTAGATGATCATGATGAGGCAGGATGGTGCTGCTGCTATGGCAAGACCATGACCCAAGATGTGATTCCTTTATTTTTATTTCTCATTTTTGCCCTGATGAAGAGGGGAAGAGACATAGCTGATGTACTACTAACTTGTTGACAACATATGATGAAAAAACTAGTGGAGTATAAATTACTGACTAGTGGAGCATGGCCGGAAATGCTGCAGTTCTTCTCGCCAAAGTACTCTGCTTTGTGCCTGGGCTACGACATTATTGAAACTACTACACAAAAATGGCGCCCTTTTTTCTTTTCTGTTTGCAGGGACATCGAAATGGTACCATGAGTAGTAGCAAATTAGCAATGGTATTATAACCGCAATGCAACTGCATTTTTATTTCAAGGGTTGAAAACCGTGCATGTAAAATAGCTTAGCTGCAGCAAAATTGAACTTGGCGTAAGCACTCACAAGCCTGGATCACAGTAGGTATTTCATATCCAAAATCACGAAGCATTTTGCCTGGGAAAGGAAGTAGCAGGGAGCAGACTGGCAAGCCAAAAAAATGACTTAATGAACGAAAGCTTGACAATTTTGTGACCATATCTTCCACCGGTTACTACTGAAAGTACAGTATGATAAGCCACGCAAATAAGAGCAAGCATGCATGCTGGGTAACCAACATAAAATTGACGCTTAAGAATTTACCATAGCTAAGACTCCCATATCAAACATCAAGGATAAGACTTGGGATGAAAACCAACACCTACAGATTAAACTGAACTTCCATGCTTCAACGGCTTGCTCGAGATTTAAACTGCCGCATCAACACATCATACTTTATTTGGCCTTGGGTTGTCCTCGTCCACAACACCAGCCACCGTTAAATGGAGCAAAGAGAACGGGTCAGTACTCAGTAGGATGGGAATTTCTTGGTGCAATGTAAGGGAATTTCTTACGGAAAAATTAACATATGTTGGTGAATCAATCGTCACATCATAGAAACCAGTCATAAAGGGTTAAATTAATTAGACATACCTGGTGGATTGTTGAAGCTCATGTAGAAAAAGATGTTCTCCAACAATCGCCATTCGTAAGTGCGTGTGTACTTCTTAGTCGACAACTCCTTCAACCTCAGGGACTTGAGATCAGTGTGAACACACCAAGATCAGTCGACAACTCCTCCACAAATCCAACCAACTTTGGTGACTTTGATTTCCAGCTGGGATTGCGATCAGGAGGAGGAAGCATCTTGAGGCCCGTTTCTCTGAGTTGGATCCATGACACTGCTCCATCAGGACTCACCTCCATCGACCCCACACGAGGCATAGCCCGTGCGAGTCTAGGTGGATGGCCCCCAGCCCACCATCGGCCGGCGAAATGAGGAGAGGGTTGGAGTCACGCGACACTGGCAGATCAATAACTGATAGGCAATGCCTACCCAAGTCGTATTTGAAAACACTATAATTAGTATTAATACGACGCACTAGTTCACGGTGATCAAAGAGGATGTAGAGCGCTTGTCCGACGAGGACGCTAGGCCTTCCCATGATGCGGGTTTCAAATACTCCAACCTGGATCACCGACGAGTATGCAGACGCCCACACATACCTCTCATCTTCATGCTCATACTTGTCTTCATCTTCAAAGCAGATAAAAGCTCGCGGTGCCTCCGGTGTTGGTTTTGGCGATGTTGGACGTCGTACTTAGTCGGTCCGCCTCTCTTGTTCGGGGCTTTGTGGGTCTAGCTATGTAGTTTCCTCTGATCGGGACGAGCATCTCTTGTCCCTCCGCTTCGGGCATTATGTTCCCGACTCCTTGCATTCGTGCCATGTGTTGTATCCTTGTTTATACTCGTTCCAATTCCTTCTATCAATGAAAAGATACGCAATCTTGGCGTATTCGTGAAAAAAATTAAACAGCCCAACTTCAAATGGTTTCTCCCACACTTTTCTGAAGGGACGCGCCAGCAAATATACGCGCCCCGGTGCATCTCCAGGACATGCAGGCAACTTTCAGGAGCAGATGTGTCCACTATTACTTGCTTTGAGGTGCACTTGACAGAATTCTTAATTCCATCCTTCCCATCCCATGGCGTTACGCGCCTAATCCAGGGGTCCAGCGTCCTAATAAACACGGCTCCATGGTTGGGGCAGACATACTTGTTCAAAGTGTAGCAGAGGACTGCATAAACAATGGCTACATTCCTGCATTGGTACTTCAGGTAATCAGGATAGACCCTTGGCTAGACATGAGTACACCAATCAACGGGTGGGCCCGGGCTTGTGTCGTTAAGAAAAGTTTTGTGTCCAGGGTCAAATGGTTCTTCAGACAACAACGGAGTCCACAGCTGTTCCGTTCCATCCGAGCTGAGTTTGAAGACTTGAGGCGGTACTGTCCTCAGCTCGACCCTTTCAAAATCCTTACACATATACTGGAGTACAAGATGGCCAAGACCTGCCTGCCAATGGCTGCAGCTGCCATGGTTCTGCTCCTGATGGTGGCGACGGCCCAGGGCATCAGGCTGGACGCAGGGAGCAAGGCGGCGCTCGGCAACGCAGTGCTCAATGTAAGTGATTGCGACTGTCGTCTCCGGTGTTTCGATGTGTAGTTGTGCGGGGATCGGTTCTCTAACCTTGCGTGCTTTCTTGGATCGGTTACAGAAATCTGTGGACAAAGGCAGTGGCGGAGCTAGCGAGATATTACTGAGGGGGCAAATAGCCAAATATAATTGTGTGAAGAGACCAAATACTGTATTTATCTTAATTTGTGTCATCCTAAATAGTGTTTCTTCACAAAATATTCATGGGCTGGGGGGGCCATGCTGGCACCTGCAGCACACCACGTAGCTCCGCCAGTGGACAAAGGGGTGGTGATCAAGGCTGATGATGCTGAGCAATCATCAGGGGAAGAGGTGGAGGAGGCCATCTCTGAAGAGAAAGAGAGGGCAGGTCATAGGATGCCTGATATTCATGTGGATTACTATGGCTCCAGGGGGAGTAAATAGCAAAAAACTACCAGTTTACCGGCTAGGGTTTCAAAAAAACTATCAACTTTTAATTTTTCTCATAAACCTACCAGCCGCGTGGTTCGCTGTTTCAAAAACCCAAAACGCCCGTGACTAGCGATTTAACCGTTTTTCTGACCGTCTGGACCCACATGTCAGGCCACCTGGCCACGCGCGCTCACGGCGCGGCCGTTGACGGTTGTTAGCCCGTGCGGTCCGGTCCGGTCCGAACCAGGGTAAATACCCCACCCTGCTCCCACTCGCTGCTCGCTCACTCCCCTGCTCGCTCTCTCCCCTGCTCCCACTCCCCTGCTCCAGTACGAGCTCGCCGCCACTCGCCGTCTTTGAGGTCGGTCGCCGTCGACCTCCTTGCCGCCATGCCTACCTGGAACGACGAGGAAACGAGCTCGGAGGAGGAGTGCGAGGTCGTCAGCATGGACATGGGACTTATGGTAAGTTCTTTGCCACCTAGGGTTAGGGTTAGGTGCTAGTAGGCCTAGGCTACCGCCATGGATCTTGCTAAGTGTAGTGTTGCTGTTGTAGGATTCTTGTTCAAAAGTGAGTCTGGGGTTTGATTGTAGGATTGATGTAAGCTAGGGTTCATCTCTGTACAGTGTTAGGGTTCATGCTGAGTTGGGGATTTTTTTAGTGTTCATGTTTAATGAACCGTGCAAGTTGATTCTGGTGTTGAGTGGAGATTGAAACTAGTGCTTGTTGGTTATTTTGGTTGCAGGAGGAACCAAACACCACTGTGGAGCCCCTTTTCTGTGACCAACGTGAGCTTGCTCATCCCAAGTGCATTCTGCACCAAATGAGGCCTATTAAGCGTGTTGCTTTTGAAGGGCCTGTAATAGGAAGGCGTTTCTATGGCTGCCCAGTCCAGGTTAGATGCCAATAAACTTTTCTGCTATGTATGTTCACTGATGTTTGATATGATGCAGCACTTTGTTTGATATGACAGTCACATATGTATTTTTGTTACTTTGGAAACTTAATCATGGCATTGTAATAACTTATCATATCTCATTTATGTTATGCATTGTTAGAAAATATCAAGTCTATACAAGTTAATCATGGAATTGAAATAAGCTCCTAGTCCATTTGTAATAACTTATCACATTTATAAATGCAGGAAAATGGTGTGAATTGTGGTGTTGTAGAGTGGGTTGATGGGCCTTGGCCAACTGTTCTTCAGAGATGTTTGTGCAAGCTATGGGAGATGTTCCATGAGCAGAACTTTGGAAGGGTACAGGACAAGGAGAAGTTTGAGAAGGAGTTGGCCAGGCTTAAGAGTGAACATGAAAGGGAGTTGGCCAAGCTTAGGACTGAAAATGGCAAGCTTTGCATTGAGTACACCAAGCTTGTTGATGATGTATCCAAGATGTTTGATTGGCAGGATGGTAGGATGGACAAGCAGGTGTACCAGAAACAAGTGGAGGAGGAAGAACTTGAGAAGAAAAAGAAGGAGCTAGAGGAGAAAGCTATGTTGGAGGTGCAGATGGAAAAGCTCAAACTTGCAAAAGAGCAGAGGTGCATTTTGCAGAGCCAAGCTGATATCATCAAGAACACCAGGAAGGCTATGAAGGATGTTGAAGTTGACAGAGATGTTTTTAAGAAGGAGAAGGCAAAGCTTGAGCTTGTTGTTGCTGAGCTGCTGAAAGAAGGGTATGGCAGCAAGGAGAAGTTAGAGCAAATCAAGGCCATCCTTGAGTCTTGAACTTGCTGTGATATGTTGGTGAAGTAAGTACATCCAAAGGCCTTTATATAAGGATGTGGCCTGGCATGACTGCAAGTGATTATGGATGTACATTTTGGGGGAATGTGAAGTTTAACCTAGTGTAAGAACCTTATTTCCTATGTTGTTAATTTGTAATGGATCACCTATGCTATTAAGTGTTGTAATGGATCTCGTATGCTATTAAGTTGTGGAAATGGATCTCTTATGCTACTAAGTTGTGGAGATGGATCTTGTATGCTATTAAGTGTTCAACTTGATCTTATATCTTTTATATGTTATTTGTTAGCCTACATATATTATTTCTGTGGGTAATTGGGCTTAGTGGCCCACTAGTCTCTGACCAAATGCAACCCTAGGCCTACTAAACCCAACCCCATCCATCTGTCAATATAAACCCCTCCCCACCCCCACCCTTTCCCAGTGACTCCACCAGCCGCCACCCAAAAGAAACCCTACAGATGGATCCTGACATGGGAGATGTCACAGAGGAAGAGGGGGAGGCTGTGGAGGTTAGGACAGCAGCAGCAGCACAGAGGAGGAGGAGGAGGCGCAGGCAGAGGGCACTAGAGGCAGCCCAGGATGAGCAGCAAGAGGAGTTCAACCGCCGACTCTCCGATAAGGTACTGGAGAAGTGCAATGATGAAGAACTAGAGCTGGTTTTCACTGGTGGCAGGGGAAGGTCATTCATGGAGATCATTAGGTGGGCAAGGATGAGGGCAGTCATGGCTCCTCATCCAGCAACTAGGGCCAAGTGGGTCCGTTTCTTCGAGTGCTATGACTGATATGTCAATCTCATCTCATCCATCTATATACCTACCTATCTATCTTTCTATGTTGGTGTTCTATGTAAGATCTGGTGTACTATGTAAGATCTACTCTATTCTATGTAATAACTGGTGTTTGATGCTACTCTGAACCAATGTATCTATGTATTTATGCTACTCTCAATGAAATTATGTAGTGGATATGAAATGTACTAACTGAATTAACTGACAGAAGATACACTGACTGAAATGTACTGACTGAATCAACACAGGAATGACTGTCTGAATGAACACACGACATAGTAGTTATTACAAACCATGGTAGGTCAACTGACCGAATATCTCTGAAACAAAATAAAGTATAGTCATTACAGACCATAGTAGATCCAAATCCATCCATATTTGTTCACTGACACAAACAGAACCATACCAAATGAACTCAAGTTACTCAAATCCAAGAGCTAGTTACCACTTGCATAAAAATAGTCTTTCAGCCTCCCACTTGGCTTCCTGATCCTCTTTGACCCCTCCTGGACAACAGTTGAATTTGATTGCCTTGGTGCAATGAAAGTTCTTCTCTGGGCACTTGAAGATCTGGTGTTCTTAGCAAGAGAAGCTGTAGATGATCTGGTGTTCTTAGCAGGAGAAGAAGTGTTAGCAGCAGAAGAAGTTTTAGGCCTGCTCCTCTTAGCTGGTGCTCCTTGTGCAATTGCTGCTGTAATAGTTGAAGCAGCCCTTTTTCCCCCCTAGAAGTAGCAACTGGAGCTAGTGAAGGTGCAGAAGTTGTAGCTCTTGCTGTAGCTGGTCTTGGTTCAGGTGCAGTAGCAGCAGGTACTCTTGGAGGCCTCTGAGCATTTGTAGCCATAGAAGAACCAGCTTGAGAGTAATTTGCTTATTTTCCTACACAATTAAGAAACATTGTAAGAAATTTAACAATGAAATGAGACAATGATCTGAAATGAAACATGGCCTCAAATGACCTGGTGCTTGTTCATCCTCATCTGAAACTTAGGCTTCAAAGGATCACCACAATTGTTGAACCTATGACCCTGCTTCTTGCAATTGCTACATGTGACAGTACCAATTCTTGAGGTGTCCTTTTTTGCTGGCACCTCAAATACACCTTTCCTTCTGGCAGTTTGCTTTTTGCCCTTCTTTTCTTTGAACACTGGTGGAGATATGTCATCTCCAGGTGTATGAGGCCAGTGGGCAGGACCTGGAACTGGGAAAATTATATGCTTGTATGTTTCACAGTACATGGGCTTTTTGAAGAAAGCATTGACAAAGTCTTCAGGATGTAGCTTCACTTTCTGCATTGCAGCAATGTAATGACTGCAAGGCACATCTGTCATGTCCCACCTCCTACAGTCACAGGTATGGTTGTTCAAGTTAACACAATATGTGTTCTCAGAGCTACTAGTCACTTGCCAGATCCCTGGACCTGCCATGTATGCATCACAATACTTAGCCCACTTCTTGGCTCCATGGTTGGGGCAGACATACTTGTTCAAAGTGTAGCAGAGGACTGCATAAACAATGGCTACATTCCTGCATTGGTACTTCAGGTAATCAGGTTAGACCCTTGGCTGCAGACATGAGTACACCAATCACCGGGTGGGCCCGGGCCGGTGCCCTTGACCAAAGCTGTGTGTCTGCTGTGTAAGTGTCTAGTATATATGGTCTTCTCAGGGTCAAATGATTCTTCAGACAACAGAGTCCACAGCTCCTCACTGAGACTGACCCACTGCTGTTCCATTCCACCTGAGCTGAGTTTGAAGACTTGAAATAGCGTTCGTCTCCCAGCTCAACTCTTTCAAGGTCCTTACAGAGATACTGGACGCGCAAGATGGCGAAGGGATGCCCGCCGATGGCTGCGGCCGCCGTGCTTCTGCTCCTGATGGTGGCGACGGCCTAGGGCATCAGGCTGGACGCAGGGAGCAAGGCGGCGCTCGGCAACCCTGTGCTCAATGTAAGTGATTGTGATTTTCGTCTCCGGTGTTTTGATGTGTTTTTGTGCGATGATCGGTTCTCTAACCTCGCCTAAATTTCTTGTATCGGTTACAGAAATATGTGGAGAAAGGGGTGGTGATCAAGGCTGATGATGCTCAGCCATCAACAGGTGATGAAGAGAAAGGGGTGGTGATCAAGGCTGATGGTGTTGAGCCATTATCAGGGGAAGAAGTGGAGGAGGCCATCTCTAAAGAGAAAGACAGGGGAGGGGGGCACAGGATGCCTGAGATCCATGTGGACTACTATGGCCCCAGGGGCCATAACGCCAGGCACCACTGAGAAGATTTCCTCCTGGATTCTCCATTCTTTTTCTTCCACCTTCTTCTTTAGACGATCATGATGAGGCAGGATGCTGCTGCTGCAATGGCAAGACCAAGACCCAAGATGTGATTTGTTTAGTTTTCATTTCTCATTTTTGCCCTGATGAAGAGGGGAAGAGACATAGCTGATGTAGTACTAACATATTGATGACATTGCGATCAAAGAAATATAAATTACATGGATTTGTGTAGAGGCTCTTGTATGGCTGAGGAGCATGGCCGGAAATGCTGCAGTTTTCCTGGCCAAGCACTCTGCTTTGTGTCTGGGCTACGAAATTATTGAAACTTCTACCCCAAAACGGCACCCTTTTTCTTTTCTTTTTGTAGGGACATCAACATAGTACTCCTTCTGTAAAGAACTATAAGAGCGTTTTTAGATCACTACTCCCTCCGTTCACTTTTGTAAGTCATTTCAGACAACTCAAAATGGGTTGTTTTGTACGTTGTCTGAAATGTCTTCCCGGTCTTATAAAAGTGAACAGAGAGAGTAATACTTTAGTGATCTAAACACTCTTATATTTCTTTACGGAGGGAGTACCATGTAAACCGGTACTTAACATTTTTGTGTCTACTAGTACTATAGTACGTGGCCTAAAACGTCTTTTGTTTACAGAGGGTGTAGTATATAACTGTAACATAGTTTATGTTCCAGCAAAATCGAACTAGCATCAACGCACACCCTGCTGGTTCCAGTAGCTATTTGATATAGCAACATTGGAAGCATTTTGCCTGGCAAAGGAAGTTGCAGAGACCAGTCTGATATGCTAACAAAATGGCTGAAGGAAGAGCATATCTTCCATTAGTTACTGAAAGTAGAGTCTAATAAGTCACACATAGAAGAGCAAGCATCCATGCTGGTTGCTGGTAACCAACTTAAAACTGACGCTTAAAAAGATACCACAGCTACGACTCCCATGTCAAACATAGGATAAGACTCAAAATGAAAACCAACACCAAAATATTAAAACTGAACTTCCATTTTTCAATGGCTGGCACGTGATTCAAACTGCCGTGGTATAATAGGCTCATAGTGTTAGGAGAATCCTCTAAACTTAATATGATAGGCTCACTTTATTACTATAAACTTTTTAGTGATGACCAAATAACAAAAACACTTCACTGAATGACGCGTTGTTAAAGAAAACAGCTGCGTCGCCCCTCTTCAAGACACATGGCGCCCTGCTTCACTTGCTTCAGCCACCGCCACAGCACTTGCCACCGCTAAACGAAGCAAACAGTTTTGAAGAATGAGTCACTGGGATGAGAATTTCATTGCGCAACTTTACGATTTTCTTAAGGGAAACTTAACATATGTTGGTGAATTGAACACATCATCGAAACCATAATATAAATGGTTAAATTAAACACTATATACCTGGTGGATTGTTGAAGCTCATGTAGAGAAAGAGGTTCTCAAATATTTCCCGCTCAATTGTGCCCCTATTTGGCTTACTCGACAACTTTCTCAACCTCAGGGACTTGAGATCAATTCGGAATGCACCAAGATATGTGATCGCAAGGATGATATCGGTGCCCTCCACACAACCAACCAACTTTAATGAATATGAGGTCCTGGGACTGCCAATGGGGACAAGTGTCTTGAGGTCCATTTCTCTGACCTGAATCCATGACACTACTCCATCACGACTCACCTCCATCGACCAAATGAGGCATAGCCCATGCTGGTCTAGGTGGACGACACCCAGCCCACCGTCGTCCGGCAAAATGACGAGAGGGTTCCACGTCAACGTACCAATGAAAAAAATAGCGCGCTATAGAAAATAGCATGCCCTCTGAAAATATGCTATTAGCATGCTATAGCGCGCTATAGCGTGCTATTAGCGAGGCATTGTACATTGATTTATTTAGCGAGACAATTTCCTATATGCTATAGCATGCTATTAGCGGCGCTATAGCGCGCTATTTTTTTTCACACAACCCTGGTGGATCAATGACTGATAGGCGATGCCTAACCAAGTCATACTTGAGAATGCAAATGCCCTCATCTCGACGAAGGAGGAAGTGGAGCGCTTGTCCAACGATAACAGCAGGCCTTGCGACGATGTAGGCTCCAAGTGTTCCAACTCCGCCGATATGAATAGAGGCCGGCGAGGTCCACTCCCGGGTCTTCGATGAGTATACACATACAGACGCCAACACGAGCCTCTTATCACGAAGGCTGACAAAAGCTACGACGACGAAAAATGGGCCCAAGTTGCAGGCAGTGTGGTTGCACCCATTCGCTGCACAGAGCACCGTGGCCGAGTAGTTTGTGCAGTCCATATCAGGGCCGAAGATGTTGTGCAGCTCCGTTCGACTCCCAGACACAGGTTCCCAAACGATCATCTTCGAGGTGACATCCTCCACCTCCTTCTCTTCCTCCTCCTCCTCATCTTCCCTGTCCCACTCACACCCAAGAAGAACGCGGCCATGGCGGCAGTCGAGCACGAAGCTGTCCCGACGATTGGGATTGCGGGGGCGGAATTTTGTGGTCGGGACGAAGCGCTCGACGTTGTCGTCCCAGCTTTGTAGGAAGCCCAGGACTGGAGGTGTTTTGTGCAAGGTGCGGTAGCGGCCGCGGAAGACGTGGCCGGAGAGGAGGCGGCACCAAGCCTTGCAGACGAGGGAGACGCGGATGAGGTCCGCCGGCTCGTCCGGCGGAATGCGAATCAGGATCTCCACGAGTTCTTCCCTCTCCCACAGCCCCGGCACATGCGGCAGCGTCAATGGCCTGATGGTCCGTGCTTGCAGGAAACGATTGTGGATTGGGAGGCCGCCGGGTTGGAATCAGCCAGATCTGGCGCCGCCGCGTGATTGAACCGCCGCCGCCCCCTCCCCTGCCCGCTGGAGCAAGAACCGCCGCCGCCTTCGCCTCCCCTTCCCGCCGGCCTCAAGCTCGCGCTGCTCAGATCAACGATAACACCTCCGCCTACTAGTTTCTGGACCCATCTCGGAAACAACCAATATGCATTGTCGATTTTGTTTGGTGAGTGAGGGATTCTCGCGGAGTGGGAATTCGGTGAGAGGTCTAGAGGAGCGAGAACGATGGGATCGAGGAGGAGGGGGGCGACCAGCGAAATCAGGAGTACTCGTTGCAAAAACACTCCTCCTTCCCAGGTCATTACAAATGACGCACATATAGCGCGCCACTTGTCGTAACATAGAAGTTTTTCCTTTTTTCGTAGATCCGTTTATTCAAAACGTTTTATCTGCTAAACCATGCGTCCAAATCTCAAACCATTTTCATCATTGAATTCCTCGCGTCGAGATCTTCAAAACTAGATCCCATGTTGATAGGTTTTGACGAAGTTTTTTTCCTTTCTGAAAGAGGCACACCCGTGCCTCTCGCGAAATCACAACCGTGCCTCTTGTGGAAGCAAAACCGTGACTCTTGTGGAAGGAAAAAAAAACAGAAAACGCGTTTTTTTTCCTTTCTAAAAGAGGCACGCCCGTAACTCTCGCGAAAGCACAACCGTGCCTCTGGCGAAAGCAAAACCGTGACTCTGGCGAAAGAAAAAAAACAGAAAACGCGTATTTTTTCCCTTTTCGAGAGGCACGGCCGTGACTCTCGCGGAAGCAAAACCGTGACTCTCGCGAAAGAAAAAAAAACAGAAAACGTGTTTTGTTTTTCCCTTTCCGAGAGGCACGGCCATGACTCTCGCGAAAGCACAACCGTGCCTCTTGCGGAAGTAAAACCGTGACTCTCGTGAAAGAAAAAAAAAACAGAAAACACGTTTTTTTGTGTACGAAAGGCACGGTCGTGACTCTCGCTAAAGCACAATCGTGCCTCTCGCGGAAGAAAAATCGTGACTTTTCACGAAAGGAAAAAAAGAAAACGCGTTTTTTCATATAAATTTTTTTTGTCGAAAAGCTAAGGAAGTCCCGGGGAAAACCAAAACGTCGAAAACCCCCAAAAAAACCGTTTAAAAAGCTAAAAATGTGTGCGGAAAAATAAAATAAAAAACAAAATCTGAAGGAAACGTCCAGAGCGCGACACATGGCGAATGGCTGGCGCTGATCGTTGCGAGGGCTCCCGAAGGAGTGCTTGTTAACTAGTTGCTCTCGGCGACCAGAGTGGCAGGGACGAGACCCGATCAGAGCAATCTGGTGTCACTGGCCCATCAATTTTTAAGGCCCATATGTCACTGACTACAAAACAAAATGCATATACGGCCTAGCATGAAAACATGACTTCTCCTTTTCGTTTTATTTCAGATTTTTTTCAGTAGATTTTGTCTTTCTTAGTATTTCTCAGGTGTAAAGTAAATTTTGTTTGAAATCTGATGACATGCTAGTTTTTGTGTGTGTGCGGAAGTTATGACATGTTAGTTTAACTTATATATATTGTAATTTGTTCCGAGATGTTTCAGGACTATTTGCACGACATTTTAATATTCCGTATCATCTCGAGAGTGGTCACTAGATATATTCTTGATATTTGTATATCTCTTTGGTTGCTTTCATGAGGATCTCTGGTTTGTTTAGTTTGTGCACAATTGTTTGGTTTCCCACTTGCTATATTTTCCCCAATCATTATTTCTTGAAAATTTATATAACTATCTAGCCATGCATAGCAAGGGGATTGTGATTACATTGTTCTTTTTATTTCTCAAAATAAAAGGGAAAGCATAATAAGCCTTGAGTGAGATGAGTGACTCAACCGTATGTGATTTTGAGTGCATCTACTTTGAGGGAGTGAGTGCGCCACCACAAGAGTTTAGAGATGAAGTTGATAGGTCTTATGAGGCCATTTTGATTTCTAACAACTTAACCTCTACCCCTATTTTTTCTACTCATTTGGTGCAAGGTCCTATATATAATGACGCCCGATTCTCGACGACTTCATCCCTCCTTTGGATAAGACGATGGCCATGATGAAATATGATGCACCCCCACATGGTTGCATCAAGATGATGATGTTGACCACGAGTTGGTCTTTGCCACCTCACTTGCACCACATGAGTGGAAGGGGAAAGGTAACATGGGTGAAGGTGATGAGCTTGTCCCACTAGCGGACATGGATTGCTTGCATAATATTGATACTCCTGTTGCCATGTCACATGCTATTATGCCTTCTACATGCTTTGATTTGACCAACGATGAGTTTGATGAGTCACGTGGAGCCTATTAGTTGTGATGCCATATTGCATATGACATCTTGTGAGAATTTCATAGGTCATATCATGTTTGCATCTCCTAAATCTTTGTTATATGCTATGAAGGAGATTGCCCATGTCAAATCTCTGAGCTCATTTTGTAGTGACTATGCCATGACCATTAAATCTAACTTGTGAATTCGGCATGGATGAAAAGTTTGTCATTATTGTCATTTGCTTGTCTTGTGATGATATTACCATGCTTCCTTTACATAATTTGCGCAATTGTTCACATATGCCATGCCATGACCAACATGCTTCGGACATGCATTATTTTGGATGTTGTCCATCTTCTCTATGTATGGTTTTGTTATTGCATTTGAGGAGACCCCCATAGTTTTCTCATACATATTTGGAGATTTTGATACATCCTATGCAATCATTGCATGTTTCCCATGATTGTGTGCACTATATGCATCCCATGAATAAAAATGCTAGTGATGTGGCATATACTTGCATGCTCAATATGTCTCCTCATTGTGTTATACACAACAACTATTATTTCATGATTTATGACACATTTCTCTATCGTGCCTCAAATTTCTTTGAGCACTGTTTATCTTGTGATAACTCTCACGTGCACATACACATCATGATGGATGATGTGTACATTTACCATGCACACACATATTCTTTCGCTTGTGTCTTTCTTATGTAGGTCATCACACTTACTCGTCAACCTTGCAAGCGAACAAGTTGACGAAATAAGCTCTAGAGAGCAACCAAGATGTGCGCCACCATGGAGTGCTTACCCTCCACCCTCCCGCTTCGCGCATTTCTTCTACATGGCCCTGGTTATGGGTTATTGTCCATTACATATTCATCTTCAATCATGACAGTACAACGAACACCGGAAATAATAAAATTTACATCCAGATTTATAGACCACCTAGCAACGACTACAAGCACTGAAGCAAGCCGAAGACGTGTCGCTGTCATCGTCCCACTCACATCGGAGCCGAGCAAAACTTGTTGTAGTAGACCAGTGCACCAGAATAACAACCGCCGCCGATAAAAAGTAGATCGGAAGGATTTAACCTAAAGGCACACGAACATAGAAGAACAACAAACAGATCCGAGCAGATTCACCAAAGACAGATCTTCCAGAGACACACCTCCACACGCCCACCGACGATACTAGACGCACCATCGAAACAGGTGCTAGATGAGGAGAACCTTATTCCATTTTCAAGAAGTCGCCGCCGTCTCGCCTTCTTGAGTAAGACGCAAACCTTCACAAAACTCAAAGTAACATCTAAAAAGGAGCCCTTCCACCGACAAGGACGGGATCCATCGCATCCCCATGGCCTTGTTCCCATGCCCTAAGGGCCACCGAAGACGAGGCGGACCGGCGGCACGCAGACAGAAGGCAGAGAAACCCTAAGCTTGGGACAGGAGGCGATGGCTTGTATCTGTGTACGTACACATCTCCTAATGCTATTTAGATCTTTGAGATGCTTACTGGACAAGTTGGTACCTATTTAGATCCATGTGCTGCTGCTCACTTCTATAACGAGTTAATTGCGAATTTTAGAGTCTAGCTCAGTTGGTGTTTGAACGCTATTACCTTAGGCAAGTTCTATGGAGTCGAGGCATCCGAAGTCCGCTCAAGTTAATAAGCACTCTCAAATTAGATTAACTAGACGATGCCCCGCGCATTGCGGAGGGATTTTGTATGAAATAAAAATCACACTGAAGTAATCATATATCTACTGTCTTTACAATTTCTCCTATAGTAAGATAAATTGTTTATATGTATTTTATAAATAAATACATATCTCTATCTATATTTTTAAAGTTGGATGAAAACAAAATAAAATATGTATGCACGACTCACTTTTCTTTCATATAGAGGACTCGAGTATGAAGCTATGAGATGCATGCATGCGTCAAGTTTTTTCCTTGATTAAAACTCTCATAAGCAGCAGTTACTGCATGCCAGCAATTACTACATATGGTGGGTACAGCAGCTCTCAGTGTGTAGATCAGATGGATATTGTTGATTAATCTAGTATATCTAAAGGCTAAAATAATTTGGGTGATGTGGCTCAAGGAGGAGCCAGAGAATTCCTTGTAGTGGGGCTAGCTACTTAGATATAGAGCCAGTTCTTTTGGGCGGCTTAAAAAATAAGCTGCCTCTTCCCAACTTAAAAAATAAGCCGCTCCCAAAATTTATGGAGGCTTCTAGATTAGTAATCCCATAACTAGTTTAGAAGCTCCAATGAATAAGGAAGGCGGCTTATGACAAAAGCTAGGGAGGAGGCGTCTTATTTTTTAAGCCACCAAAAGAACTGGCCCATACTAGATTCAGGAAATCACCACGACAAGTGTTAAGGCAGCACAAGGATGCCAATGCGCGAAGAAAATTCTACCTGTCATATGTTATAACCACTAGAAACTGTATGCTGTCAAAAATAAAATAAATCACTCATCAGTGTCCAATAATACAAAGTCAAATAAAAAGCAAATACACAACAACGAATACAATAATGAAAAATGAAAAAAGTAAATAAAATCATGTCATCTCACCCACCCCCTCGGTCCGTTGGACAATAAAGTCGATCATTAACAAAACCAGAAGTATTTCCTTAGTGTCTGGTCAATTATATTATCTGATTGTGCAGTACTCATTGTGTAACTAACTAAATACGGAAACTAATTTAGGGTTGGGATGATGATCTAGCGGTAGAGTTGGCCAGCTCCTTGTCGGCATTGTCCATTCTTGAGTCAAAGGCGTGCATCTCCTCGTATTGCCGGTCTTTCACCTAGACGCATCAAGAATAACAGCAATTAATATTCTCATGAAATATATTGTGTTACCTTAATCAATTAGTACTATGCAATGTCAATATTTGTATAAAAAGATGAAATGTACATATTTGCATACCTTAGCCCTGCTTCCTTGCTTTTCTCCATTACCCTGCATGCCAATCGAGGGAGTAACACAGAAAAATTAAAAGAGAGTATCTGAGAGCATGCCACGCACGCAAGATATGCTTCATATGTAACATGTTCATGCTTTAAGTGGTTGTGGTGTAGTAAGTTGCTTAAACAATTTATGATGTATGACTTTGTGCTTGATAAATATTATGTTAGCACCTTTTAATTATCGGTGCTCAATCAAGATGACACGACAGTACAATCCTTCCTATGCAGTAAAAATTCAATATATTTTGCTAAATCTTTCCAATATACATGCTTTAAGCTTCAACCATACATAATATGTTTCTTGCGGCCTCTTGATGCTCATTGCGTTTGTATTCTCTTTATTCTCCATTTTGAGCCAAACAAATTCACCCTTTGTCGAAAAAATTGTCTTTCTTGCGGAAAATGGGGATGCAACTAATGGGGACCCCGAATCAAAACACGTGGATGGGTTCCTGGCCTAATGGCAAGAGCGCGATCATGTCTCTCGGCTGACACGAGTTTGAATCATGTGGGCAATCACTTGATGAAGTTATGTTACCTGATCTCTGAGTGTGGGCACTCCATGATGGACAACATATTGTGCGTCAACGATGCCGAATTGCTCTTCAGGGTCCTGCCAGTTCAAAACCGAAAACAAACAACAAATAGTGAGCCATGTCAGGTGTGCACAGTTTTTCAAAGCGATTTTCTTGATAATTTAAGCGTTCTTCAGTGAATCCATGAAAATGCTGTGTGCATCTATGATCAAGTAACTACGTACATCGACACATCTCCAGAAGTTGAAGTCAAGACCCCATCCATGAACCAGATCATTCTACAAAATAAAATAAAAATAACTATAATAATAATACCTGGGCTAGACCTGTTGGTAATTTTTTTATAGAAGAAAACTCCATGAGCATCAAGCCCTTGAGCCGAGACTCGAATCTTGGTGGGCGCCAGCCCACTAAGCTACGCTCTGTTCTCAAAATTAACCTGGATCATATGCCACACGCACCTCCAAGCATCCCTGGAGAAGACTGGCGCCATCACCTCCATGAACCTGCCCATGCATACATGCTTCTTCATCTTAGCTTAAAATTCCTTACACATGACACAGGGCGAAGAACTTGTGTTGATGATGATCAATTACCCGCTGCACGGCCGCTGGTGCACATCGGGGCACTGCTTCCCCCCTGCAGTCCTGTGTCATTCAAGCATGCCTGATCAGCTAATCATCATATATAGTGCATCAAAACTTGCACCTAAAAGATTAATTGTCTGCATGGTCATTCCTGCATGCCTGCATAATCAGCAACTGCTTGCTTACTTGTGCATGTCGCCGGAGTTTCTCTTGACGGAGACGTCGTACGCCTTGTGCCCCTTGGTGGCGTCCAGCCCCGGCTGCGAGATCTCCAGCCCGTGCTTCTTCACGATGTTGATGTACCTGCAACCGCCCACAGTCGCTGAATGATCAAAATTCAGAAAGCAGCTACATGCGGAATGGATATGGATGATCGACGACGATCCTACGCTTCGGCGGTGAAGTTGTCGACGCCGAGGTCCTCGTCCCACAGGAACACATAGTCATACGGCGCCATGATGCTCGGGTGAAGGAACCTCTTGGCGAACCACCTTCGTCAATCATCATTCACACATTGCAGGTCAGAAATGTCTAAAGATTGCTGGGACTACAGACTGAAGAAAGAAAACGTCGGAGACAGAAGGACGGACAGGCACGGGGCTCTCACCATTTGGTCTGCTTCCTGGCGCTGAAGTGGACGGCCTCCTTGGACCACTGGAACTCCTCGTCCCACTCCATCGTGTGGCCATGGTAGTGGAACAGTGTTACAGTATATGTGAATTGCACTACTAGCTTTTTTCATCAGTTCAGACTTTTGGTTGCGTTGACTAGTGCATGATGGTATCAGAGCTAAGGTCTTGGGTTCAAGTCCTGACTTTCACAATTTATTAAAAATTGCTGATAACCTCACTTTGTGTCCACGTGGAGGCCTCTTGAGTCATACGTGAGTTTCGCGCGACGTCGCTCTCTTCCGGTTAACAAAAAGTATCACTTATCAGTGTGAATAATACAAAGTGTTTTTTTCGGGAATAATAAAACAAAGTGTTGCAAGTAAACGCTTCATGCCAATAAATTAAAAAGCAAATGTACAACAATGAATCCAATAATGGAAAATGAAAAAGTAAATAAAATGGCCTCATCTCAACCCCATCTTGGTCCGTTGGACAAAAAAGTAGTTCATTAACAAAACCAGTGGTGTTTTCTCAGTGTTTAGTCAACCATATTATCTGATTGTGCAGTATTGCTTTTGTAACTAAGTAAATACGAAAATTAATTTAGGGTTGGGATGATGATCTAGCAGTAGAGTTGGCCAGCTCCTTGTCGGCATTGTCAAGTCTTGAGTCAAAGGCGTGCCACTCCTCGTATTGCCGGTCTTTAATCTACGCATCAATCATAACAACAATTAATATTCTCATGAAATATATCGTGTTACCTTAATCAATTAGTACTATGTAATGTAAATATTTATATGGAAAAAATGAAATGTAAATATCTGCATACCTTAGCCCTGCTTCCTTGCTTTTCTCCGTTACCCTGCATGCAAATCGAGGGAGCAACATGGAAAATTTAAAAGAAGTATCTGAGAGCATGCCATGCACACAAGATATACTTCATATGTAACATGTTCATGCTTTAAGCGAATTACTCCTTTTACGTTGTAGTGTAGTAAGTTGCTTATACAACTTATGATGTATGACTTTGTGCTTGATAAATATTATGTCACCAGCTTTTAATTATTGGTGGTCAATCAAGATGACACGGTGGTTGATAAATATTATGTCACCAGCTTTTAATTATCGGTGGTCAGTCAAGATGACACGGCAGTACAATCATTCCTACGTAGTGAAAATTCAATATATTTTGCTAAATCTTTTCAAATAAACATGCTTTAAGCTCCAACCATACATAATATCTTTCTTGCGGCCTCTTGATGTTTATTGTGTTTGTATCCTCTTGATTCTTCATTTTAAGTCAAAATAATTCACCCTTTGTCGAAAAATAATATATTTCTTGCGTAAAAAGGGGATGCAACTGAATCAAAACACGTGGATGGGCTCCTAGCCTAGCGGCAAAAGCACGATGGTGTCTCTCCGCTGACACGAGTTTGAATCCTATGGGCAAGCACTCGGTGAAGTTACGTTACCTGATCTTTGAGTGTGGGGACTCCATGATGGACAACATATTGTGCATCCACGATGCCAAATTGCTCTTCAGGGTCCTGCCAATTCAAAACAGAGAACGAAAAAGAATAGTGAGCCATGGTAGGTGTGCACAATTTTTTGAAACGAATTTCTGGATAACTTGAGCGTTCTTCAGTGAATCTATCAGAATGTTGTATGTATCTATGGTCAAGTAATCACGTACATCGACACATCTCCAGAAGTTGTAGTCGAGACCCCATCCATGAACCAGATCATTCTGCAAAATAAAATTAAAAATAAATAAGTTCTTCATTTTACTTGTGTAATAAAATAAGATAATAATGTTATTTTAGTTCAAATAATAATCCAGAATTAATTATGAGCTACTGGCAGAATCAGCATGCTAGCTTAAGTACCTGGATCATATGCCACACGCATCTCCAAGCATCCCTGGAGAAGACCGGCGCCATCACCTCCACGAACCTGCCCATGCATACATGCTTCTTCATATAGTAACTTGAGATTTTCATACACATGACACAAGGTGAAGAACTTGTGTTGATGACGATCAACAATTACCCGCTGCACGGCCGCTTGTGTACGTCGGGGCACCACTTCCCCCCTGCATCCGTCCTGTGTCATTCATGCATGCCTGGTCAGTTCGGACGTGTATGGTAGCCTATATATATCTCAGTCAGTCCCGCGCGGAAAGAAAATGGCTCGTTTGGTTACCCACATTCACTGTTAGGCTTGAATAGCACCAACATTAAAGCTCCACTGGGCCTGCATCCAGAGGAACGCTCAAATCAGCCGTTTTTGTGGAGCCAGGCCCGAGCGGTGCAACCCTAGGCACGTGGGCGTGGGCGGTTGCACGCATGGCTGAGGTCCCGGGAAGTTGCGTTGTTTCCAGACGCGTCGTCATAAATTACCCTCACCTCCCTTCCTCGCCGATCTCTCCCCTCTTCCCCACTCACACCAGCGTAGGCGACCACCGGAGCGACAACAGGACGATCCAAGACGACGGCTACCACCGGAGCGACTGTGGACCTCCACCAGAGCGCATCGGTCATGGCGTTAAGTCCTCGCCCTCTGTGTAGATTTACCGCTTTCGACTCAGGCTAGATTAGATGTGAGCATGCGATTGGAGAGTTAGGGAGGGGAATGGACACATCGGTGGTGCCGGATTGGAATAAAACACTACCATCGTTCGATTCTGCGTCGACGGCTTCTAGGGATTATAGGTCATTTTTCGATTACATAGGGGGTGGGGATTGGGGTACAAACTTTCTTGTCTAACCGCGGTGACGCTAGAGTCGCGTCGAGCGGCGGAGGGGCATAGCCATCTTCTTTTCTTCCTCATCGTCTTCGTCAAGAACGATGTGTCTTGCACGGTCGCCTATCGCGAGCGCCCTGGCCACCATCTGCACCTCGTCGTTGTCGGCCTCCGGCGACGTGAACTTCCTATTGTAGTACATCGCGGCATGCTGGTCTTGAGTGCCTTGTACTGCCTGTACTTGGCCCATCTTGCCCTCTTTTCAGCGTCGCTGGAGTCTGCGTGATTCATGGCCCAGGGTAGGATGTCCACTAACATAGCGCCCTTGGCTGGGCCCGGAATCAGTGTCTTCATCTGGTGCGGCGTAGCCTTCTTCATCACAGTGTCGGCCTCCTTGTGCATGTCATTGATTCTGCTGAAGTTCGAGCACACTTCCCTGGTGTGCTCGAACTTCTTGCGATCACTGAAACAGAGGGGGTTAGAGTGCGGTGCTTGGTTACTAGGGTGGGTTAATATAGGAGCGTTATGCCTATATGAATGAATGCTGACCATTGAACTGCGTGTTGTTAATAATGCAGATGGACAAGGGCAAGGAGGTCGTGCCACCATTGGAGAAGGGCAAGGAGGCCGTGCCACCATTTGTGGAAGTGCCGGTGCAAGAACACCCAAGCGCCAAGCGAAGGAACTATGGGCACTACCATGAGGAGTCCGGACCAAGCCAGTTCTACAAGGTTATCCTTGGTCCGAAGCTGGAGAGTCTGCCAATGCCTGTAGAGTTCACCAAGCACTTCCCTATCGTCCTTGTAGAATTCAAGCTCAGGACGAACACCAGTTGCGCATGGAGGGTACGGTGATCAACGGCAGGGTCACCCTTGATGAGGGTTGGGCCACCTTCGCCGCTGTTTATCAGATCATGATCGGGTACATGCTGACGTTCAAGCTGCTGAACCCCGACACCATGAAGGTGATTGTTTTCAACAACGAGGGCTTGGAGGTGGTCACCAAGTGCAAGGAGTACGACAGCGCCTTCGGCGTGACCGCCTGAGCTTCTGTTGCCCGTTCCTTGTTGGTTGTTGGTTTAAGACTTGGGTTTCGTTTAAAACTTATCGTAATATGTTGGTTTAGAACTTGTGATGCGTGGTTAAGACTTGTGTTTGTGCCTAAGCTTGTTCTGTTGCTCTAATTTAGTTCTTAGTTTCCTCATGTGTGCCTCTGGTAACCTCACCACATCGAGGAGGAGGTTATCACACAATTGTCCTGGATGTAACCAAACAACCGGACTTGTGTTTCCTCCTAAACAAGTCAGCAACCAAACAGCCGGCCTTTCATTTCGACACATGCATGCTAGAGGGGATGTAGGCAACCAATCAATATGCAGATGTTGATTTTTTGCCTGCATATGCTCAGTCAGACCCAACTGAGATAAGTATGCAAAGTGCCTAAAAACGATGCAGATAACCTAACACATCCTTAATCATCATAGATAATGCATAAAAAATGTATCAAGAAGATTAATTGTGTGCATGGTCATTCCTGCCTGCCTGCATAATCTGTGCTTGCTTACTTGTGCATCTCGCCGGAGTTTCTCTTGACGGAGACCTTGTACGCCGACTTCCCCTTGGTCGAGTCCAGCCCCGGCTGCGAGATCTCCAGCCCGTGCTTCTTCACGATGTCAATGTACCTGCAACATACCGTCCGCCATTAGATTACAGAGCTAGGTTCAGAAAGCAGCAGCACGAATGGATGGTGGATGATCCTACGCTTCGGCGTTGAAGTTCTCGACGCCGAGGTCCTCGTCCCACAGGAACACGTAGGCGTACGGCGCCACGACGCTCGGGTGGAGGAACCTCTTGGCGAACCACCTTCGTCAATCATCATTCACACATCCCAGGTCAGAATCTCTGAAGGTTGCATGCCACTGACATACTATTTGCATTGTTCTTTGGACTGACTGAAAAATAGAATGCTCTCACCATTTGGTCTGCTTCCTGGCGCTGACGTGGACGGCCTCCTTGGACCAGTGGAAGTCGTCGTCCCACTCCGTCGTGTGGCCGTCGTAGTGGAACAGCACCACGTCGAACTTGTCCGAGAACTGCGTTATGTAAAAGTCAAGTACTAGTACATTGCCCGGGACAGCATGATCAAAGTTCAGAAACCACTTGTTGGTTGGTTTCTTCTTAATTACCTTGTGAACGGTTGCATTGACATTGGCCCTCTCCTTGTGCCCTACCGCCATTGTGAGGAGGTACTTCCGAACCGGCGCGTCCTGCGCATCGCGAACCGAAACAAGTCATTCAGAGTAAGGCTGGGTGGAATGGCAGAGTTCCGGGTTCGGAGAAGGCGAGAAAGACCTGAGTCGGGGATCCCCACAGCCGGCGCAGGTGAAGGTCGGACTCCGAAACCACGATGCCCGGCGGTAACCTCCCTGCGCCTTCTGGTCTCCTTGCAACATTAACAATCTGCAGAAATGCAGGTCTGTTTAGATCATCTGAAAACATGTAGTGTAATTTCTTCATGCATCGATCCAGTGATCTGATCAGGAGACCATGTAGCTGGAAATCAAACTGGATCATCATTTCAAAAAGTTCAGAACTGTATGCAATATTGTAATGTACCCCTGAGGTGGCATTTGAGGTGCTACTGCTGTTCCTGAGTAATGGTGCCCAGAGTCTCCCGAGGAAGCTCTCACTGGAGCTGGAGTTGGTGCTGCCGCTCCAAGGCAGTACGCCACACTGAAGCTGCATGATGCCAAGTTAATTTGAAGCAAATATACCAAGATAAAAACATTTTTTTGTTTCCTATCATACATTGGGCGTCATCGATGCCGGGAAAGAGAAGCCGAGGACGAAGCCCAACGACACCATGGCTAACGCCGACAGAACCGGGACTAATCTCATCCTCACTGCATACATTATTCAGTCACCACGGAATATGAAGAAAGAACACCAATATATATGTAGTAACAAGACTCTGATTCTGCAAGGCAGACACTTACAAGATCGATATTGATGGATGACGGCCTCTGCTTGTGGTGCTGACAGGAAGGGCAGGAAGAAGAGAGGAATGTCTCTGCGATTTATGCCATGACATTATACGTACGATCTACTGCCCGACGACGACGACTCTGTAGCCAGCGCGTGTCTTTGATCCGAAGGAAGATGATGGAGTAGGGAGGAGGAAAAGATCGATGGTCTGCCTTAGACTCGCATCCAGAGCATATGCGCAGTTGACTTCCGGCAAAAGGTAATTACTAGTGGCTGTCGCGCGGAGGCACGGTGTCTCCGGCAGCCATTCAATTCCGGCAGCGCAACGATGGAGGTGCACGTGCCAAAACACGGCCGCGTTTTGACCCAACAACAAGCCAAAGAATCGCCGCCGCCGGATGCCTGCCCTCTCTCAGTCTCTCACTGCTGCATATATGTGGCCCTCAAACCAACCGACCACGTCTCCTTCTTCATCTCCGGTCGGTCCGCGCTGCCGGACTTATTTTTTCGATGTGGAGCTCGGCCACCGGTGCATAGGTCGTCGCCGTCGTGGACCTCGTGCGCCGCCGCGGGGATCGATCAAAGCTTTCGACCTACGCCTTCATGGTCAAACTCGATCAGGAGACGAAACCATCGCCCTCCCAAGCTCTCCCGGAACCGTACTTGTGTCCGAGCACAACGAGCTGGACGTCTCCCAATCCCAAGCTGATCTGATGCATATGCCAAAACGGCGCCTCCCCGGCCGACTTGACCCAACAAGCCAAAACATCGGCCGTACCGTCTTCCCCGCCTCCGGCGTGGCACCAAGCTGTCTGTCATCCGCGCCGTCGCTCCGATGCCCTGACCACGTCTACCTGCATGCATCCAGTCGACCAACACGGCAGCCGTCGATCCCGAACAAAGCAGCAGCCGCAGCCCACCCCACTGTCACATATTCCGAGCCAATGCACCGACTGAGAATTAGTACCCGATAAACGATTTCAGTTTTTTTTATCAAGTTTATAAGAACGTTTGAAAATAGCATGATTACTGCTTAGCTACCATGGGCCTGTTTTTTCTGAGAAATTGAGATATGTTTGATTGAGGTTGACTGAGATTAGTACCCTGTAAATGATTTCTGAAGCAAAAAAAACTGATTTTGTTTGGTATCAGCTTTTCTTAGAAAACATGAGGTTGACTGAGATATACTCCCTCCGTTCCAAAATAGATGACCCAACTTTGTACTAACTTTAGTATAAAGTTGAGTCATCTATTTTGGAACGGAGGGAGTAGTACCCTGTAAATGATTTCTGAAGCAAAAAAATGATTTTGCTTAGGTATCATCTTTTCTTAGAAAACAACCTTTGCCCCCTCCATCAAAGGCACTTGGCCAAAAAGCTTTTCTTTGATTCAGTGATCGTGGGCAATTTGGCCAAGTGCTGGGCCGACCTGAGGGTGGCCCCCCATCATATCCAAGATGGCCAAGGTGAATGGGACTGGTGGCGCTTTTTGTGATTTTGCTCGCCACGCTGCAACGACGATGTCTGGCCTTGGCTACAACTTGCACAGGTGAGCTTCTCTGCCCCCTCCCTCTCGTCTCGAACTTGAGCTTATCCTTGATTTTCTATTCTGAACCATGCATCAAACAACAAAATAGCAGTCTATCAAAACTTACTTCGAGTAAGAGTCCGTTCATGGTACCTTCAAGTTCAGGTTTTTACTTGATTGGTGGGGATTTGGGGGCGTATATTAAGTGGCATGGTGTGTGTATTTTGGTCTCCTAAGGTGTGAGCAATTTCTCCTCGCTGGAGTTAGTGTGGATTGCAGGCAAGGCATCCACATCGGTCGGATGCATCATGTTTGTGATGACATTAAAATCTGAAACCCGGGAGTATTTAAAAAAAAAACTACCACAATTCGTGAAACCGTGCCTACAAACTACCATTTTATAAATTTGTGCAAAAAACTATCATTTTTTCATTAATCATTGACTAAAAACTACCATGTATGAAAAGTGCCCGATTCGACAAGTTTAAACTCGTTTCTGACTAGTTGGGCCCACACATAAGCGGGCTAAAAATGCAATTAGGTCCCTAGTTTTTTTTAAAAGCAATACACTCTAAACCATGTCTATACACATCCTTATGTAGTTTATATTGAAATCCCTAGAAAAACTTATATTTAGAAACGGAGGGAGTAGTAGTTTAAATGTATCTATTCAAAGCTCAAGGTTAACTACAAGGTAGCCAAACTTCCAGGGGATACATGGTTAGTAGTTTAACTGTAACTTGCATACTTATTTCAGGAGTAAAAACACGTTTATGTAAATAGCTTATGTTCCAGCAAGATCGAACTAGCATATATAAGCACACACATTCCTGGCTCGGTAGCTATTTCATACCATAAATCATAATAGAGCACTGCTATAGGGACACACTAGTAGAAAAAGGGCCTTTAGTCCCGGTTCGTGTAAGAACCGGGACTAAAGGGGGAGGCTTTAGTAACGACCCTTTAGTCCCGGTTTCAAAACCGGGACTAAAGACCCTCCACGTGGCCGCTGCCTGGAGGTCCACCTTTAGTCCCGGTTGGTGAAATTTTATGGATTTTTTTTCTGAAATTTTTTTAAATTTTTTTTGATTTTCAAATTTCTGAATTATTTTAACCTCTAATCTCTAATCACCCCTCATCACTGCTCAATTAAACCTCTAATCTCTAATCACCCCTCATCATTCCAAATCATCTAACTTTCCGGACGGTCACCCATCCTCTCACTTATACCTAGCCATACCTCGGGCCGGGCCGGGCTTCGGGCCGGGCCGGGCTTCGGGCCGGGCCTAGCTTCGGGCCGGGCCTAGCCAAGCCCGACGAAAAAAACCCAGGCCTGAGCCCGGCCCGGCCCGGTCATCGGGCCTGTTTCCTGGGCCCGAGCCCGGCCCGAACACGTAAAAGCCCGTCGGGCTTTGGGCCGGCCCGGCCCGACCTTCAGAGAAATGCAAAAATGACGGGCCCAGGCCCGGCCCGGCCTTCGGGCTCAAGATCTAGGCCCGAGCCCGGCCCGGGGGCAGCGTCGGGCCGGGCCGGCCGGCCGGGCTTCCCATGGCCAGGTATACTCTCACTACTCCAGCCTGAGCACGCTTAACTTCCGGGTTCTATTCTCCCTCGTTTCCAGGTCTGCACTTGTTGTTTTCCTGACAATAGTAAGATGTCAATCCTATTAACCCTCAGGAATTTAGCTTGAGCATGAAGTCACACATTTCACTGTTTGAGTTTGAAACTAATGTTCTAAAAAACAATAATTATTTAGTAACACTAATATTTCTTGAATAAGTAGTTTGCGCATAGTTTGACCACAGTTTGACCAGATTTGACCAAAATTCAAAAAAACTAAAATAATTATTTAGTAACACTAATATTTCTTGAATAATTAGTTTGACCATTGTTTGACCACAGTTTGACCAGATTTGACCAAAATTCAAAAAAACTGAAATAATTATTTAGTAACACTAATATTCTTGAATAATTATTTAGTAACATTAATACTTCTTCAATAAGTAGTTTGACCAGATTAAACAAAAATTCAAAAAAACTGAAATTTGAGCATAACTTTTTTTCTTTTAGAATTTGAGGATTCTAAAAATTTGCAAACAGGCCGTAGGCTGTCAAAATCGTATGCGGATTTTCGTGCTGAACATTTTGATATATTATACGTTTTTTTCTGACATCGTATGCAAAAGTTATAGCCATTTTACATTTTCCCTACACTTTTTGCAAAACATGTCCAAATTTAAGTTTTTAAATTTTCCTAACTAGTACATGTTGCAACATAACTACATCTGGAAGGATTTTAATTTTTGAAGTTTTGATCATTTTCTTTTGCTTTTTACAAAACTGAAAAAGCGATCCACAGGGGGGTGCAGAGTTTGAAGATGGGACCTTTAGTACCGGTTTGTGCCATGAACCGGTAATAATGCCTCAAACCCCATTAGTACCGGTTGGTGGCTCGAACCGGGACTAAAGGTCTAACCTTTAGTACCGGTTGGTGCCACAAACCTGTACTAATGGGCATCGCACCCTTTAGTCCCGGTTCGTGGCACCAACCGGGACTAAAGGTCCCATTTGAACCGGGACTAATGCATGTACGATGCCCTAGCCGCTCGAACCGGGACTAATGCTCACATTAGTCCCGGTTCGTAATGCAACCGGGATTAATGCTCTTTTCTGGCCGAACCAAAGCCCTGTTTTCTACTAGTGACAACAACCTTTTGCCCGATCTCGCACGATGGGTGGAATATTGAAATCACCCATTAGATTGCATCATTTTGCTAATCCCCGTCATTCAAATTAGGCATCGTGTCTGAATCATCCGTGGACGATCGTTTGCAAAGCACTTTCAATCATAATATAGGAAGCATTTTGCTTGGCAAGGGAAGTTGGAGGGACCAGTCCGACAGGCTAACAAAATGACTGAACGAACAAGAACTTGGCTATCCTACGGCCATATCTTAACCAAGTTACTGAAAGTTCAGTGTGATACGCCACAGAGAAAATATGTTTGGGTAACCAACTTAGAACTGACGCTTAACAAGATTATACCAAAGCGAAGACTCTCATATATTCATAGCAAACATAGGACAAGACTCTCATAGCAAACATAAGTGAAGATAACAAGACTCTCATATCAGAGTAGGATAACACTCCGAATAAGAAGAAGCACCAAAAGATGAAATTAAACTCCCATGCTTCACTGCCTTGCGAGGGATTAATTCAGACTTCGGCATTTTAAACACCTCCTCCCTCACCAGCTCTTTGGTCGTCCACAACACCAGCCAGTGCTAAACGAAGCAAAGAATGCCAATCAGTAGTGTACTCAGTAAAATTTCTTGGCACCGCTTAAGCGATCTTGTTAAGGCAAACTTAGCATGTGTTGGTGAATTGAACACATCAAACAATTGTACACATGGGAATCATATATGAAGTGTCAAGGTAAACATACCTGGTATGGTGTTGAAGCTCGTGTAGAGAAAGATGTGCTCAACTAAATCCCAACCATATATGTACTTCTTACTCGAAAGCTTCTTAAACTTCAGGGACTTGCCATCAAATGTGAAGACACCAAGATCAGTGACGACAATGCTCACGTCAGTGCCCTCCAAAGATCCAGCCAACACTGGCGGATGTGAGCTCATCGGATGGCCAATGGGGCGAAGCATATTGAGGTCAATTGCTCTGCTATAGAGCCAACAATACTCACCATCAATGCTCCACCTCGAGTACACGACGCATAAGCCGTGCTGGTCCTGGTGGACGACCCCCAGCCTACCGCCGGGCCCCGAAATAAGGAGAGGGTTGTGCTCAACCAGCTTTTCTGGCAGATCATAACTGACAGGCGATGCCGACTCAAGTCATACCGGAGAATGCCCAAACCATGATCAAGGAGGAAGTAGAGTTGTTTTCCGATAAGGAGACTAGGCCTTCCCATGAAGCAGTTGTCCGATACAAATCCTATGTGAATACAGGCCGGAAAAGTGCACTTCTGGGTGTATGATGAGTACACAGACGCCCGCAGGAGAGAATGTTCATCATCATCCACACATCCCTCGTCCTCGATACAAGCCACAGAAAACGGGCCCGAGTTACAGGCTGCATGGTCGCAGCCGTCCACGGAGCAGAGCACCGCGGCTGTGCAGAAGTAGTCAGACTCTCGCAGTTCGGTCCGCCTCCCGGACACGGGATCCCAGACGACAGCTTCATCACGCTGTTCCGAGCATCCAAGAAAACGCGGCCATGGCGTCAGTAGAGCACGAAAGTGCTTTCCCGTTTGGGAATGGGACTGCGGGGGCAGAACTATTTTGTGGGGACGAAGCGCTCGGGGTCGCTGGCCACCCAGCTCTGCAGGAAGCCCAGGACCGGAGCTGTTCCATGCAAGGCGAGGTAGCGGCTTCGGAACGCGTTGCCGGAGAGGAGGCGGCACCAAGGTTTACAGGCGAGGGAGGCGCGGATGAGGATCTCCGGCTCCTCCGGCGGAATGCTGAGCAGGATCTTTTCCACGAGCTCCTCCACCATGCTCCGTACTAGTGGACGGTGCGGATCCGGATTTTCGTGCTGAACATTTTGATATATTATACATTTTCATTCTGACATCGTATGCAAAAGTTATAGTCGTTTTACATTTTCCCTACACTTTTTGCAAAACATGTCCAAATTTAAGTTTTTAAATTTTCCTAACTAGTACATGTAGTAACATAACTACATCTGGAAGGATTTTAATTTTTGAAGTTTTTATCATTTTCTTTTGCTTTTTACAAAACTGAAAAGGCGATCCAGGGGGGGGTGTAGAATTTGAAAATGGGACCTTTAGTACCGGTTCGTGCCATGAACCGGTACTAATGCCTCAAACCCCATTAGTACCGGTTGGTGGCTCGAACCGGGACTAAAGGTCTAACCTTTAGTACCGGTTGGTGCCACGAACCGGTACTAATGGGCATCGCATCCTTTAGTCCCGGTTCGTGGCACCAACCGGGACTAAAGGTCCCATTTGAACCAGGACTAATGCATGTACGGTGCCCTAGCCGCTCGAACCGGGACTAGAGCTCACATTAGTCCCGGTTCGTAATGCAACCGGGATTAACGCTCTTTTCTGGCCGAACCAAAGCCCTGTTTTCTACTAGTGACAACAACCTTTTGCCCGATCTCGCACGATGGGTGGAATACTGAAATCACCCATTAGATTGCATCATTTTGCTAATCCCCGTCATTCAAATTAGGCATCGTGTCTGGATGATCCATGGACGATCGTTTGCAGAGATCTTTCAATCATAATATAGGAAGCATTTTGCTTGGCAAGGGAAGTTGGAGGGACCAGTCCGACAAGCTAACAAAATGACTGAAGGAACAAGAACTTGGCTATCCTACGGCCATATCTTAACCAAGTTACTGAAAGTTCAGTGTGATACGCCACAGAGAAAATATGTCTGGGTAACCAACTTAGAACTGACGCTTAACAAGATTATACCAAAGCGAAGACTCTGATATATTCATAGCAAACATAGGACAAGACTCTCATAGCAAACATAAGTGAAGATAACAAGACTCTCATATCAGAGTAGGATAACACTCCGAATAAGAAGAAGCACCAAAAGATGAAATTAAACTCCCATGCTTCACTGCCTTGCCAGGGATTAATTCAGACTTCGGCATGATAAACACCTCCTCCCTCACCAGCTCTTTGGTCGTCCACATCACCAGCCAGTGCTAAACGAAGCAAAGAGTGCCAATCAGTAGTGTACTCAGTAAAATTTCTTGGCACCGCTTAAGCGATTTTGTTAAGGCAAACTTAGCATGTGTTGGTGAACTAAACACATCAAACAATCGTACACATGGGAATCATATATGAAGTGTCAAGGTAAACATACCTGGTATGGTGTTGAAGCTCGTGTAGAGAAAGATGTGCTCAGCTAAATCCCAACCATATATGTACTTCTTACTCGAAAGCTTCTTAAACTTCAGGGACTTGCGATCAAATGTGAAGACACCAAGATCTGTGACGACAATGCTCACGTCGGTGCCCTCCAAAGATCCGAACACTGGCGGATGTGAACTCATCGGATGGCCAATGGGGCGAAGCATATTGAGGTCAATTGCTCTCCTATAGAGCCAACGATACTCACCATCAATGCTCCACCTTGAGTACACGACGCATAAGCCGTTCTGGTCCTGGTGGACGACTCCCAGCCTACCGCCGGGCCCCGAAATAAGGAGAGGGTTGTGCTCAACCAGCTTTTCTGGCAGATCATAACTGACAGGCGATGCCGACTCAAGTCATACCGGAGAATGCCCAAAACATGATCAAGGAGGAAGTAGAGTTGTTTTCCGATGAGGAGACTAGGCCTTCCCATGAAGCAGTTGTCCGATACAAATCCTATGTGAATACAGGCCGGAGAAGTCCACTTCTGGGTGTATGATGAGTACACAGACGCCCGTAGGAGAGAATGTTCGTCATCATCCACACATCCCTCATCCTCGATACAAGCCACGGAAAACGGGCCCGAGTTGCAGGCTGCATGGTCGCAGCCGTCCACGGAGCAGAGCATCGCGGCTGCGCAGAAGTAGTCAGACTCTCGCAGTTCGGTCCGCCTCCCGGACACGGGATCCCAGACGACAGCTTCATCACGCTGTTCCGAGCACCCAAGAAGAACGCGGCCATGGCGTCAGTCGAGCACGAAAGTGCTTTCCCGTTTGGGAATGGGACTGCGGGGGCAGAACTTTTTCGTGGGGACGAAGCGCTCGGGGTCACCGGCCACCCAGCTCTGCAGGAAGCCCAGGACCGGAGCTGTTCCATGCAAGGCGAGGTAGCGGCTTCGGAACGCGTTGCCGGAGAGGAGGCGGCACCAAGGTTTGTAAGCGAGGGAGGCGCGGATGAGGATCTCTGGCTCCTCCGGCGGAATGCTGAGCAGGATCTTTTCCACGAGCTCCTCCACCATGCTCTGTGCTAGTGGACGGTGCGGATGCGGATTTTCGTGCTGAACATTTTGATATATTATACGTTTTTTTTTCTGACATCGTATGCAAAAGTTATAGTCGTTTTACATTTTCCCTACACTTTTTGCAAAACATGTCCAAATTTAAGTTTTTAAATTTTCCTAACTAGTACATGTAGTAACATAACTACATCTGGAAGGATTTTAATTTTTGAAGTTTTTATCATTTTCTTTTGCTTTTTACAAAACTGAAAAGGCGATCCAAGGGGTGGGGGAGTAGAGTTTGAAAATGGGACCTTTAGTACCAGTTCGTGCCATGAACCGGTACTGATGCCTCAAACCCCATTAGTACAGGTTGGTGGCTCGAACCGGGACTAAAGGTCTAACCTTTAGTACCGGTTGGTGCCACGAACCGGTACTAATGGGCATCGCACCCTTTAGTCCCGGTTCGTGGCACCAACCGGGACTAAATGTCCCATTTGAACCGGGACTAATGCATGTACGGTGCCCTAGCTGCTCGAACCGGGACTAATGCTCACATTAGTCCCGGTTCGTAATGCAACCGGGATTAACGCTCTTTTCTGGCCGAACCAAAGCCCTGTTTTCTACTAGTGACAGCAACCTTTTGCCCGATCTCGCACGATGGGTGGAATACTGAAATCACCCATTAGATTGCATCATTTTGCTTATCCCCGTTATTCAAATTAGGCATCGTGTCTGAATCATCCGTGGACGATCGTTTGCAGAGCACTTTCAATCATAATGTAGGAAGCATTTTGCTTGGCAAGGGAAGTTGGAGGGACTAGTCCTACAGGCTAACAAAATGACTGAAGGAACAAGAACTTGGCTATCCTACGGCCATATCTTAACCAAGTTACTGAAAGTTCAGTGTGATACGCCACAGAGAAAATATGTTTGGGTAACCAACTTAGAACTGACGCTTAACAAGATTATACCAATGCAAAGACTCTCATATATTCATAGCAAACATAGGACAAGACTCTCATAGCAAACATAAGTGAAGATAACAAGACTCTCATATCAGAGTAGGATAACACTCCAAATAAGAAGAAGCACCAAAAGATGAAATTAAACTCCCATGATTCACTGCCTTGCCAGGGATTAATTCAGACTTCGGCATGATAAACACCTCCTCCCTCACCAGCTCTTTGGTCGTCCACAACACCAGCCAGTGCTAAACGAAGCAAAGAACGCCAATCAGTAGTGTACTCAGTAAAATTTCTTGGCACCGCTTAAGCGATTTTGTTAAGGCAAACTTAGCATGTGTTGGTGAACTGAACACATCAAACAATCGTACACATGGGAATCTTATATGAAGTGTCAAGGTAAACATACCTGGTATGGTGTTGAAGCTCGTGTAGAGAAAGATGTGCTCAGCTAAATCCCAACCATGTATGTACTTCTTACTCGAAAGCTTCTTAAACTTCAGGGACTTGCGATCAAATGTGAAGACACAATATCTGTGACGACAATGCTCACGTTGGTGCCCTCCAAAGATCCGGCCAACACTGGCGGATGTGAGCTCATCGGATGGCCAATGAGGCGAAGCATATTGAGGTCAATTGCTCTGCTATAGAGCCAACGATACTCACCATCAATGCTCCACCTCGAGTACACGACGCATAAGCCGTGCTGGTGCTGGTGGACGACCCCCAGCCTACCGCCGGGCCCCGAAATAAGGAGAGGGTTGTGCTCAACCAGCTTTTCTGGCAGATTATAACTGACAGGAGATGCCGACTCAAGTCATACCGGAGAATGCCCAAACCATGATCAAGGAGGAAGTAGAGTTGTTTTCCGATGAGGAGACTAGGCCTTCCCATGAAGCAGTTGTCCGATACAAATCCTATGTGAATACATTCGGAGAAGTCCACTTCTGGGTGTATGATGAGTACACAGACGCCCGCTGGAGAGAATGTTCGTCATCATCCACACATCCCTCGTCCTCGATACAAGCCACGGAAAACGGGCCTGAGTTGCAGGCTGCATGGTCGCAGCCGTCCACGGCGACTGCGCAGAAGTAGTCAGACTCTTGCAGTTCGGTCCGCTTCCCAGACACGGGATCCCAGACGACAGCTTCATCAAGCTGTTCCGAGCACCCAAGAAGAACGCGGCCATGGCGTCAGTCGAGCACGAAAATGCTTTCCCGTTTGGGAATGGGACTGCGGGGGCAGAACTTTTTTGTGGGGACGAAGCGCTCGGGGTCGCCGGCCACCCAGCTCTGCAGGAAGTCCAGGACCGGAGCTGTTCCATGCAAGGCGAGGTAGCGGCTTCGGAATGCATTGCCGGGGAGGAGGCGGCACCAAGGTTTGCGGGCGAGGGAGGCGCGGACAAGGATCTCCGGCTCCTCCGGCGGAATGCTGAGCAGGATCTTTTCCACGAGCTCCTCCACCATGCTCCGTGCTAGTGGACGGTGCGGATGCGGATTTTTGTGCTGAACATTTTGATATATTATACGTTTTTTTCTGACATCGTATGCAAAAGTTATAGCCGTTTTACATTTTCCCTACACTTTTTGCAAAACATGCCAAATTTAAGTTTTTAAATTTTCCTAACTAGTACATGTTGCAACATAACTACATCTGGAAGGATTTTAATTTTCGAAGTTTTATCATTTTCTTTTGCTTTTTACAAAACTGAAAAGGCGATCCACAGGGGGGTGCGGAGTTTGAAGATGGGACCTTTAGTACCGGTTCGTGCCATGAACCGGTAATAATGCCTCAAACCCCATTAGTACCGGTTGGTGGCTCGAACCGGGACTAAAGGTCTAACCTTTAGTACCGGTTGGTGCCACAAACCTGTACTAATGGGCATCGCACCCTTTAGTCCCGGTTCGTGGCACCAACCGGGACTAAAGGTCCCATTTGAACCGGGACTAATGCATGTACGATGCCCTAGCCGCTCGAACCGGGACTAATGCTCACATTAGTCCCGGTTCGTAATGCAACCGGGATTAATGCTCTTTTCTGGCCGAACCAAAGCCCTGTTTTCTACTAGTGACAGCAACCTTTTGCCCGATCTCGCACGATGGGTGGAATATTGAAATCACCCATTAGATTGCATCATTTTGCTAATCCCCGTCATTCAAATTAGGCATCGTGTCTGAATCATCCGTGGACGATCATTTGCAAAGCACTTCCAATCATAATACAGGAAGCATTTTGCTTGGCAAGGGAAGTTGGAGGGACCAGTCCGACAGGCTAACAAAATGACTGAAGGAACAAGAACTTGGCTATCCTACGGCCATATCTTAACCAAGTTACTGAAAGTTCAGTGTGATACGCCACAGAGAAAATATGTTTGGGTAACCAACTTAGAACTGACGCTTAACAAGATTATACCAAAGCGAAGACTCTGATATATTCATAGCAAACATAGGACAAGACTCTCATAGCAAACATAAGTGAAGATAACAAGACTCTCATATCAGAGTAGATAACACTCCGAATAAGAAGAAGCTCCAAAAGATGAAATTAAACTCCCATTCTTCACTGCCTTGCCAGGGATTATTTCAGACTTCGGCATGATAAACACCTCCTCCCTAACCAGCTCTTTGGTCGTCCACAACACCAGCCAGTGCTAAACGAAGCAAAGAACGCCAATCAGTAGTGTACTCAGTAAAATTTCTTGGCACCGCTTAAGCGATTTTGTTAAGGCAAACTTAGCATGTGTTGGTGAACTGAACACATCAAACAATCGTACACATGGGAATCATATATGAAGTGTCAAGGTAAACATACCTGGTATGGTGTTGAAGCTCGTGTAGAGAAAGATGTGCTCAGCTAAATCCCAACCATATATGTACTTCTTACTCGGAAGCTTCTTAAACTTCAGGAACTTGCGATCAAATGTGAAGACACCAAGATCTGTGACGACAATGCTCACGTCGGTGCCCTCCAAAGATCCAGCCAACACTTGCGGATGTGAGCTCATCGGATGGCCAATGGGGCGAAGCATATTGAGGTCGATTTCTCTGCTATAGAGCCAACGATACTCACCATCAATGCTCCACCTCGAGTACACAACGCATAAGCCGTGCTGGTCCTGGTGGACGACCCCCAGCCTACCGCCGGGCCCCGAAATAAGGAGAGGGTTGTGCTCAACCAGCTTTTCTGGCAGATCATAACTGGCAGGCGATGCCGATTCAAGTCATACCGGAGAATGCCCAAACCATGATCAAGGAGGAAGTAGAGTTGTTTTCCGATGAGGAGACTAGGCCTTCCCATGAAGCAGTTGTCTGATACAAATCCTATGTGAATACAGGCCGGAGAAGTCCACTTCTGGGTGTATGATGAGTACACAAACGCCCGCAGGAGAGAATGTTCGTTATCATCCACACATCCCTCGTCCTCGATACAAGCCACGGAAAACGGGCCCGAGTTGCAGGCTGCATGGTCGCAGCCGTCCACGGAGCAGAGCACCGCTCCTGCGCAGAAGTAGTCAGACTCTCACAGTTCGGTCTGCCTCCCGGACACGGGATCCCAGACGACAGCTTCATCACGCTGTTCCGAGAACCCAAGGAGAACGCGGCCATGGCGTCAGTCGAGCACGAAAGTGCTTTCCCGTTTGGGAATGGGACTGCGGGGGCAGAACTTTTTTGTGGGGACGAAGCGCTCGGGGTCGCCGGCCACCCAGCTCTGCAGGAAGCCCAGGACCGGAGCTGTTCCATGCAAGGCGAGGCAGCGGCTTCGGAACGCGTTGCCGGAGAGGAGGCGGCACCAAGGTTTGCAGGCGAGGGAGGCGCGGACGAGGATCTCCGGCTCCTCCGGCAGAATGCTGAGCAGGATCTTTTCCACGAGCTCCTCCACCATGCTCCGTGCTAGTGGACGGTGCGGATGCGGATTTTCGTGCAGAACATTTTGATATATTATACGTTTTTTCTGACATCGTGTGCAAAAGTTATAGCCGTTTTACATTTCCCCTACACTTTTTGCAAAACATGTCCAAATTTAAGTTTTTAAATTTTCCTAAGTAGTACATGTAGTAACATAACTACATCCGGAAGGATTTTAATTTTTGAAGTTTTTATCATTTTCTTTTGCTTTTTACAAAACTGAAAAGGCGATCCTGGGGGGAGTGTAGAGTTTGAAAATAGGACCTTTAGTACCGGTTCGTGCCATGAACCGGTACTAATGCCTCAAACCCCATTAGTACCGGTTGGTGGCTCGAACCGGGACTAAAGGTCTAACCTTTAGTACCGGTTGGTGCCACGAACCGGTACTAATGGGCATCGCACCCTTTAGTCCCGGTTCGTGGCACCAACCGGGACTAAAGGTCCCATTTCAACCGGGACTAATGCATGTACGGTGCCCTAGCCGCTCGAACCGGGACTAGAGCTCACATTAGTCCCGGTTCGTAATGCAACCGGGATTAACGCTCTTTTCTAGCCGAACCAAAGCCCTGTTTTCTACTAGTGACAGCAACCTTTTGGCCGATCTCGCACGATGGGTGGAATACTGAAATCACCCATTATATTGCATCATTTTGCTCATCCCCGTCATTCAAATTAGGCATCGTCTCTGAATCATCCATGGACGATCGTTTGCAGAGCACTTTCAATCATAATATAGGAAGCATTTTGCTTGGCAAGGGTAGTTGGAGGGACCAGTCCGACAGGCTAACAAAATGACCGAAGGAACAAGAACTTGGCTATCCTACGGCCATATCTTAACCAAGTTACTGAAAGTTCAGTGTGATACGCCACAGAGACAATATGTTTGGGTAACCAACTTAGAACTGACGCTTAACAAGATTATACCAAAGCGAAGACTCTCATATATTCATAGCAAACATAGGACAAGACTCTCATAGCAAACATAAGTGAAGATAACAAGACTCTCATATCAGAGTAGGATAACACTCCGAATAAGAAGAAGCGCCAAAAGATGAAATTAAACTCCCATGCTTCACTGCCTTTCTAGGGATTAATTCAGACTTCGGCATTTTAAACACCTCGTCCCTCACCAGCTCTTTGGTCGTCCACAACACCAGCCAGTGCTAAACGAAGCAAAGAATGCCAATCAGTAGTGTACTCAGTAAAATTTCTTGGCACCGCTTAAGCGATTTTGTTAAGGCAAACTTAGCATGTGTTGGTGAACTGAACACATCAAACAATCGTAGACATGGGAATCATATATGAAGTGTCAAGGTAAACATACCTGGTATGGTGTTGAAGCTCGTGTAGAGAAAGATGTGCTCAGCTAAATCCCAACCATATATGTACTTCTTACTCGAAAGCTTCTTACACTTCAGGGACTTGCGATCAAATGTGAAGACACCAAGATCTGTGACGACAATGCTCACGTCGGTGCCCTCCAAAGATCCAGCCAACACTGGCGGATGTGAGCTCATCGGATGGCCAATGGGACGAAGCATATTCAGGTTAATTGCTCTGCTATAGAGCCAACGATACTCACCATCAATGCTCCACCTCGAGTACACAACACATAAGCCGTGCTGGTCCTGGTGGACGACCCCCAGCCTACCGCCGGGCCCCGAAATAAGGAGAGGGTTGTGCTCAACCAGCTTTTCTGGCAGATCATAACTGACAGGCGATGCCGACTCAAGTCATACCGGAGAATGCCCAAAACATGATCAAGGAGGAAGTAGAGTTGTTTTCCGATGAGGAGACTAGGCCTTCCCATGAAGCAGTTGTCCGATACAAATCCTATGTGAATACAGGCCGGAGAAGTCCACTTCTGGGTGTATGATGAGTACACAGACGCCCGTAGGAGAGAATGTTCGTCATCATCCACACATCCCTCATCCTCGATACAAGCCACGGAAAACGGGCCCGAGTTGCAGGCTGCATGGTCGCAGCCGTCCACGGAGCAGAGCATCGCGGCTGCGCAGAAGTAGTCAGACTCTCGCAGTTCGGTCCGCCTCCCGGACACGGGATCCCAGACGACAGCTTCATCACGCTGTTCCGAGCACCCAAGAAGAACGCGGCCATGGCGTCAGTCGAGCACGAAAGTGCTTTCCCGTTTGGGAATGGGACTGCGGGGGCAGAACTTTTTCGTGGGGACGAAGCGCTCGGGGTCACCGGCCACCCAGCTCTGCAGGAAGCCCAGGACCGGAGCTGTTCCATGCAAGGCGAGGTAGCGGCTTCGGAACGCGTTGCCGGAGAGGAGGCGGCACCAAGGTTTGTAAGCGAGGGAGGCGCGGATGAGGATCTCTGGCTCCTCCGGCGGAATGCTGAGCAGGATCTTTTCCACGAGCTCCTCCACCATGCTCTGTGCTAGTGGACGGTGCGGATGCGGATTTTCGTGCTGAACATTTTGATATATTATACGTTTTTTTTTCTGACATCGTATGCAAAAGTTATAGTCGTTTTACATTTTCCCTACACTTTTTGCAAAACATGTCCAAATTTAAGTTTTTAAATTTTCCTAACTAGTACATGTAGTAACATAACTACATCTGGAAGGATTTTAATTTTTGAAGTTTTTATCATTTTCTTTTGCTTTTTACAAAACTGAAAAGGCGATCCAAGGGGTGGGGGAGTAGAGTTTGAAAATGGGACCTTTAGTACCAGTTCGTGCCATGAACCGGTACTGATGCCTCAAACCCCATTAGTACAGGTTGGTGGCTCGAACCGGGACTAAAGGTCTAACCTTTAGTACCGGTTGGTGCCACGAACCGGTACTAATGGGCATCGCACCCTTTAGTCCCGGTTCGTGGCACCAACCGGGACTAAATGTCCCATTTGAACCGGGACTAATGCATGTACGGTGCCCTAGCTGCTCGAACCGGGACTAATGCTCACATTAGTCCCGGTTCGTAATGCAACCGGGATTAACGCTCTTTTCTGGCCGAACCAAAGCCCTGTTTTCTACTAGTGACAGCAACCTTTTGCCCGATCTCGCACGATGGGTGGAATACTGAAATCACCCATTAGATTGCATCATTTTGCTTATCCCCGTTATTCAAATTAGGCATCGTGTCTGAATCATCCGTGGACGATCGTTTGCAGAGCACTTTCAATCATAATGTAGGAAGCATTTTGCTTGGCAAGGGAAGTTGGAGGGACTAGTCCTACAGGCTAACAAAATGACTGAAGGAACAAGAACTTGGCTATCCTACGGCCATATCTTAACCAAGTTACTGAAAGTTCAGTGTGATACGCCACAGAGAAAATATGTTTGGGTAACCAACTTAGAACTGACGCTTAACAAGATTATACCAATGCAAAGACTCTCATATATTCATAGCAAACATAGGACAAGACTCTCATAGCAAACATAAGTGAAGATAACAAGACTCTCATATCAGAGTAGGATAACACTCCAAATAAGAAGAAGCACCAAAAGATGAAATTAAACTCCCATGATTCACTGCCTTGCCAGGGATTAATTCAGACTTCGGCATGATAAACACCTCCTCCCTCACCAGCTCTTTGGTCGTCCACAACACCAGCCAGTGCTAAACGAAGCAAAGAACGCCAATCAGTAGTGTACTCAGTAAAATTTCTTGGCACCGCTTAAGCGATTTTGTTAAGGCAAACTTAGCATGTGTTGGTGAACTGAACACATCAAACAATCGTACACATGGGAATCTTATATGAAGTGTCAAGGTAAACATACCTGGTATGGTGTTGAAGCTCGTGTAGAGAAAGATGTGCTCAGCTAAATCCCAACCATGTATGTACTTCTTACTCGAAAGCTTCTTAAACTTCAGGGACTTGCGATCAAATGTGAAGACACAATATCTGTGACGACAATGCTCACGTTGGTGCCCTCCAAAGATCCGGCCAACACTGGCGGATGTGAGCTCATCGGATGGCCAATGAGGCGAAGCATATTGAGGTCAATTGCTCTGCTATAGAGCCAACGATACTCACCATCAATGCTCCACCTCGAGTACACGACGCATAAGCCGTGCTGGTGCTGGTGGACGACCCCCAGCCTACCGCCGGGCCCCGAAATAAGGAGAGGGTTGTGCTCAACCAGCTTTTCTGGCAGATTATAACTGACAGGAGATGCCGACTCAAGTCATACCGGAGAATGCCCAAACCATGATCAAGGAGGAAGTAGAGTTGTTTTCCGATGAGGAGACTAGGCCTTCCCATGAAGCAGTTGTCCGATACAAATCCTATGTGAATACATTCGGAGAAGTCCACTTCTGGGTGTATGATGAGTACACAGACGCCCGCTGGAGAGAATGTTCGTCATCATCCACACATCCCTCGTCCTCGATACAAGCCACGGAAAACGGGCCTGAGTTGCAGGCTGCATGGTCGCAGCCGTCCACGGCGACTGCGCAGAAGTAGTCAGACTCTTGCAGTTCGGTCCGCTTCCCAGACACGGGATCCCAGACGACAGCTTCATCAAGCTGTTCCGAGCACCCAAGAAGAACGCGGCCATGGCGTCAGTCGAGCACGAAAATGCTTTCCCGTTTGGGAATGGGACTGCGGGGGCAGAACTTTTTTGTGGGGACGAAGCGCTCGGGGTCGCCGGCCACCCAGCTCTGCAGGAAGTCCAGGACCGGAGCTGTTCCATGCAAGGCGAGGTAGCGGCTTCGGAATGCATTGCCGGGGAGGAGGCGGCACCAAGGTTTGCGGGCGAGGGAGGCGCGGACAAGGATCTCCGGCTCCTCCGGCGGAATGCTGAGCAGGATCTTTTCCACGAGCTCCTCCACCATGCTCCGTGCTAGTGGACGGTGCGGATGCGGATTTTTGTGCTGAACATTTTGATATATTATACGTTTTTTTCTGACATCGTATGCAAAAGTTATAGCCGTTTTACATTTTCCCTACACTTTTTGCAAAACATGCCAAATTTAAGTTTTTAAATTTTCCTAACTAGTACATGTTGCAACATAACTACATCTGGAAGGATTTTAATTTTCGAAGTTTTATCATTTTCTTTTGCTTTTTACAAAACTGAAAAGGCGATCCACAGGGGGGTGCGGAGTTTGAAGATGGGACCTTTAGTACCGGTTCGTGCCATGAACCGGTAATAATGCCTCAAACCCCATTAGTACCGGTTGGTGGCTCGAACCGGGACTAAAGGTCTAACCTTTAGTACCGGTTGGTGCCACAAACCTGTACTAATGGGCATCGCACCCTTTAGTCCCGGTTCGTGGCACCAACCGGGACTAAAGGTCCCATTTGAACCGGGACTAATGCATGTACGATGCCCTAGCCGCTCGAACCGGGACTAATGCTCACATTAGTCCCGGTTCGTAATGCAACCGGGATTAATGCTCTTTTCTGGCCGAACCAAAGCCCTGTTTTCTACTAGTGACAGCAACCTTTTGCCCGATCTCGCACGATGGGTGGAATATTGAAATCACCCATTAGATTGCATCATTTTGCTAATCCCCGTCATTCAAATTAGGCATCGTGTCTGAATCATCCGTGGACGATCATTTGCAAAGCACTTCCAATCATAATACAGGAAGCATTTTGCTTGGCAAGGGAAGTTGGAGGGACCAGTCCGACAGGCTAACAAAATGACTGAAGGAACAAGAACTTGGCTATCCTACGGCCATATCTTAACCAAGTTACTGAAAGTTCAGTGTGATACGCCACAGAGAAAATATGTTTGGGTAACCAACTTAGAACTGACGCTTAACAAGATTATACCAAAGCGAAGACTCTGATATATTCATAGCAAACATAGGACAAGACTCTCATAGCAAACATAAGTGAAGATAACAAGACTCTCATATCAGAGTAGATAACACTCCGAATAAGAAGAAGCTCCAAAAGATGAAATTAAACTCCCATTCTTCACTGCCTTGCCAGGGATTATTTCAGACTTCGGCATGATAAACACCTCCTCCCTAACCAGCTCTTTGGTCGTCCACAACACCAGCCAGTGCTAAACGAAGCAAAGAACGCCAATCAGTAGTGTACTCAGTAAAATTTCTTGGCACCGCTTAAGCGATTTTGTTAAGGCAAACTTAGCATGTGTTGGTGAACTGAACACATCAAACAATCGTACACATGGGAATCATATATGAAGTGTCAAGGTAAACATACCTGGTATGGTGTTGAAGCTCGTGTAGAGAAAGATGTGCTCAGCTAAATCCCAACCATATATGTACTTCTTACTCGGAAGCTTCTTAAACTTCAGGAACTTGCGATCAAATGTGAAGACACCAAGATCTGTGACGACAATGCTCACGTCGGTGCCCTCCAAAGATCCAGCCAACACTTGCGGATGTGAGCTCATCGGATGGCCAATGGGGCGAAGCATATTGAGGTCGATTTCTCTGCTATAGAGCCAACGATACTCACCATCAATGCTCCACCTCGAGTACACAACGCATAAGCCGTGCTGGTCCTGGTGGACGACCCCCAGCCTACCGCCGGGCCCCGAAATAAGGAGAGGGTTGTGCTCAACCAGCTTTTCTGGCAGATCATAACTGGCAGGCGATGCCGATTCAAGTCATACCGGAGAATGCCCAAACCATGATCAAGGAGGAAGTAGAGTTGTTTTCCGATGAGGAGACTAGGCCTTCCCATGAAGCAGTTGTCTGATACAAATCCTATGTGAATACAGGCCGGAGAAGTCCACTTCTGGGTGTATGATGAGTACACAAACGCCCGCAGGAGAGAATGTTCGTTATCATCCACACATCCCTCGTCCTCGATACAAGCCACGGAAAACGGGCCCGAGTTGCAGGCTGCATGGTCGCAGCCGTCCACGGAGCAGAGCACCGCTCCTGCGCAGAAGTAGTCAGACTCTCACAGTTCGGTCTGCCTCCCGGACACGGGATCCCAGACGACAGCTTCATCACGCTGTTCCGAGAACCCAAGGAGAACGCGGCCATGGCGTCAGTCGAGCACGAAAGTGCTTTCCCGTTTGGGAATGGGACTGCGGGGGCAGAACTTTTTTGTGGGGACGAAGCGCTCGGGGTCGCCGGCCACCCAGCTCTGCAGGAAGCCCAGGACCGGAGCTGTTCCATGCAAGGCGAGGCAGCGGCTTCGGAACGCGTTGCCGGAGAGGAGGCGGCACCAAGGTTTGCAGGCGAGGGAGGCGCGGACGAGGATCTCCGGCTCCTCCGGCAGAATGCTGAGCAGGATCTTTTCCACGAGCTCCTCCACCATGCTCCGTGCTAGTGGACGGTGCGGATGCGGATTTTCGTGCAGAACATTTTGATATATTATACGTTTTTTTCTGACATCGTGTGCAAAAGTTATAGCCGTTTTACATTTCCCCTACACTTTTTGCAAAACATGTCCAAATTTAAGTTTTTAAATTTTCCTAAGTAGTACATGTAGTAACATAACTACATCCGGAAGGATTTTAATTTTTGAAGTTTTTATCATTTTCTTTTGCTTTTTACAAAACTGAAAAGGCGATCCTGGGGGGAGTGTAGAGTTTGAAAATAGGACCTTTAGTACCGGTTCGTGCCATGAACCGGTACTAATGCCTCAAACCCCATTAGTACCGGTTGGTGGCTCGAACCGGGACTAAAGGTCTAACCTTTAGTACCGGTTGGTGCCACGAACCGGTACTAATGGGCATCGCACCCTTTAGTCCCGGTTCGTGGCACCAACCGGACTAAAGGTCCCATTTCAACCGGGACTAATGCATGTACGGTGCCCTAGCCGCTCGAACCGGGACTAGAGCTCACATTAGTCCCGGTTCGTAATGCAACCGGGATTAACGCTCTTTTCTAGCCGAACCAAAGCCCTGTTTTCTACTAGTGACAGCAACCTTTTGGCCGATCTCGCACGATGGGTGGAATACTGAAATCACCCATTATATTGCATCATTTTGCTCATCCCCGTCATTCAAATTAGGCATCGTCTCTGAATCATCCATGGACGATCGTTTGCAGAGCACTTTCAATCATAATATAGGAAGCATTTTGCTTGGCAAGGGTAGTTGGAGGGACCAGTCCGACAGGCTAACAAAATGACCGAAGGAACAAGAACTTGGCTATCCTACGGCCATATCTTAACCAAGTTACTGAAAGTTCAGTGTGATACGCCACAGAGACAATATGTTTGGGTAACCAACTTAGAACTGACGCTTAACAAGATTATACCAAAGCGAAGACTCTCATATATTCATAGCAAACATAGGACAAGACTCTCATAGCAAACATAAGTGAAGATAACAAGACTCTCATATCAGAGTAGGATAACACTCCGAATAAGAAGAAGCGCCAAAAGATGAAATTAAACTCCCATGCTTCACTGCCTTTCTAGGGATTAATTCAGACTTCGGCATTTTAAACACCTCGTCCCTCACCAGCTCTTTGGTCGTCCACAACACCAGCCAGTGCTAAACGAAGCAAAGAATGCCAATCAGTAGTGTACTCAGTAAAATTTCTTGGCACCGCTTAAGCGATTTTGTTAAGGCAAACTTAGCATGTGTTGGTGAACTGAACACATCAAACAATCGTAGACATGGGAATCATATATGAAGTGTCAAGGTAAACATACCTGGTATGGTGTTGAAGCTCGTGTAGAGAAAGATGTGCTCAGCTAAATCCCAACCATATATGTACTTCTTACTCGAAAGCTTCTTACACTTCAGGGACTTGCGATCAAATGTGAAGACACCAAGATCTGTGACGACAATGCTCACGTCGGTGCCCTCCAAAGATCCAGCCAACACTGGCGGATGTGAGCTCATCGGATGGCCAATGGGACGAAGCATATTCAGGTTAATTGCTCTGCTATAGAGCCAACGATACTCACCATCAATGCTCCACCTCGAGTACACAACACATAAGCCGTGCTGGTCCTGGTGGACGACCCCCAGCCTACCGCCGGGCCCCGAAATAAGGAGAGGGTTGTGCTCAACCAGCTTTTCTGGCAGATCATAACTGACAGGCGATGCCGACTCAAGTCATACCGGAGAATGCCCAAAACATGATCAAGGAGGAAGTAGAGTTGTTTTCCGATGAGGAGACTAGGCCTTCCCATGAAGCAGTTGTCCGATACAAATCCTATGTGAATACAGGCCGGAGAAGTCCACTTCTGGGTGTATGATGAGTACACAGACGCCCGTAGGAGAGAATGTTCGTCATCATCCACACATCCCTCATCCTCGATACAAGCCACGGAAAACGGGCCCGAGTTGCAGGCTGCATGGTCGCAGCCGTCCACGGAGCAGAGCATCGCGGCTGCGCAGAAGTAGTCAGACTCTCGCAGTTCGGTCCGCCTCCCGGACACGGGATCCCAGACGACAGCTTCATCACGCTGTTCCGAGCACCCAAGAAGAACGCGGCCATGGCGTCAGTCGAGCACGAAAGTGCTTTCCCGTTTGGGAATGGGACTGCGGGGGCAGAACTTTTTCGTGGGGACGAAGCGCTCGGGGTCACCGGCCACCCAGCTCTGCAGGAAGCCCAGGACCGGAGCTGTTCCATGCAAGGCGAGGTAGCGGCTTCGGAACGCGTTGCCGGAGAGGAGGCGGCACCAAGGTTTGTAAGCGAGGGAGGCGCGGATGAGGATCTCTGGCTCCTCCGGCGGAATGCTGAGCAGGATCTTTTCCACGAGCTCCTCCACCATGCTCTGTGCTAGTGGACGGTGCGGATGCGGATTTTCGTGCTGAACATTTTGATATATTATACGTTTTTTTTTCTGACATCGTATGCAAAAGTTATAGTCGTTTTACATTTTCCCTACACTTTTTGCAAAACATGTCCAAATTTAAGTTTTTAAATTTTCCTAACTAGTACATGTAGTAACATAACTACATCTGGAAGGATTTTAATTTTTGAAGTTTTTATCATTTTCTTTTGCTTTTTACAAAACTGAAAAGGCGATCCAAGGGGTGGGGAGTAGAGTTTGAAAATGGGACCTTTAGTACCAGTTCGTGCCATGAACCGGTACTGATGCCTCAAACCCCATTAGTACAGGTTGGTGGCTCGAACCGGGACTAAAGGTCTAACCTTTAGTACCGGTTGGTGCCACGAACCGGTACTAATGGGCATCGCACCCTTTAGTCCCGGTTCGTGGCACCAACCGGGACTAAATGTCCCATTTGAACCGGGACTAATGCATGTACGGTGCCCTAGCTGCTCGAACCGGGACTAATGCTCACATTAGTCCCGGTTCGTAATGCAACCGGGATTAACGCTCTTTTCTGGCCGAACCAAAGCCCTGTTTTCTACTAGTGACAGCAACCTTTTGCCCGATCTCGCACGATGGGTGGAATACTGAAATCACCCATTAGATTGCATCATTTTGCTTATCCCCGTTATTCAAATTAGGCATCGTGTCTGAATCATCCGTGGACGATCGTTTGCAGAGCACTTTCAATCATAATGTAGGAAGCATTTTGCTTGGCAAGGGAAGTTGGAGGGACTAGTCCTACAGGCTAACAAAATGACTGAAGGAACAAGAACTTGGCTATCCTACGGCCATATCTTAACCAAGTTACTGAAAGTTCAGTGTGATACGCCACAGAGAAAATATGTTTGGGTAACCAACTTAGAACTGACGCTTAACAAGATTATACCAATGCAAAGACTCTCATATATTCATAGCAAACATAGGACAAGACTCTCATAGCAAACATAAGTGAAGATAACAAGACTCTCATATCAGAGTAGGATAACACTCCAAATAAGAAGAAGCACCAAAAGATGAAATTAAACTCCCATGATTCACTGCCTTGCCAGGGATTAATTCAGACTTCGGCATGATAAACACCTCCTCCCTCACCAGCTCTTTGGTCGTCCACAACACCAGCCAGTGCTAAACGAAGCAAAGAACGCCAATCAGTAGTGTACTCAGTAAAATTTCTTGGCACCGCTTAAGCGATTTTGTTAAGGCAAACTTAGCATGTGTTGGTGAACTGAACACATCAAACAATCGTACACATGGGAATCTTATATGAAGTGTCAAGGTAAACATACCTGGTATGGTGTTGAAGCTCGTGTAGAGAAAGATGTGCTCAGCTAAATCCCAACCATGTATGTACTTCTTACTCGAAAGCTTCTTAAACTTCAGGGACTTGCGATCAAATGTGAAGACACAATATCTGTGACGACAATGCTCACGTTGGTGCCCTCCAAAGATCCGGCCAACACTGGCGGATGTGAGCTCATCGGATGGCCAATGAGGCGAAGCATATTGAGGTCAATTGCTCTGCTATAGAGCCAACGATACTCACCATCAATGCTCCACCTCGAGTACACGACGCATAAGCCGTGCTGGTGCTGGTGGACGACCCCCAGCCTACCGCCGGGCCCCGAAATAAGGAGAGGGTTGTGCTCAACCAGCTTTTCTGGCAGATTATAACTGACAGGAGATGCCGACTCAAGTCATACCGGAGAATGCCCAAACCATGATCAAGGAGGAAGTAGAGTTGTTTTCCGATGAGGAGACTAGGCCTTCCCATGAAGCAGTTGTCCGATACAAATCCTATGTGAATACATTCGGAGAAGTCCACTTCTGGGTGTATGATGAGTACACAGACGCCCGCTGGAGAGAATGTTCGTCATCATCCACACATCCCTCGTCCTCGATACAAGCCACGGAAAACGGGCCTGAGTTGCAGGCTGCATGGTCGCAGCCGTCCACGGCGACTGCGCAGAAGTAGTCAGACTCTTGCAGTTCGGTCCGCTTCCCAGACACGGGATCCCAGACGACAGCTTCATCAAGCTGTTCCGAGCACCCAAGAAGAACGCGGCCATGGCGTCAGTCGAGCACGAAAATGCTTTCCCGTTTGGGAATGGGACTGCGGGGGCAGAACTTTTTTGTGGGGACGAAGCGCTCGGGGTCGCCGGCCACCCAGCTCTGCAGGAAGTCCAGGACCGGAGCTGTTCCATGCAAGGCGAGGTAGCGGCTTCGGAATGCATTGCCGGGAGGAGGCGGCACCAAGGTTTGCGGCGAGGGAGGCGCGGACAAGGATCTCCGGCTCCTCCGGCGGAATGCTGAGCAGGATCTTTTCCACGAGCTCCTCCACCATGCTCCGTGCTAGTGGACGGTGCGGATGCGGATTTTTGTGCTGAACATTTTGATATATTATACGTTTTTTTCTGACATCGTATGCAAAAGTTATAGCCGTTTTACATTTTCCCTACACTTTTTGCAAAACATGCCAAATTTAAGTTTTTAAATTTTCCTAACTAGTACATGTTGCAACATAACTACATCTGGAAGGATTTTAATTTTCGAAGTTTTATCATTTTCTTTTGCTTTTTACAAAACTGAAAAGGCGATCCACAGGGGGGTGCGGAGTTTGAAGATGGGACCTTTAGTACCGGTTCGTGCCATGAACCGGTAATAATGCCTCAAACCCCATTAGTACCGGTTGGTGGCTCGAACCGGGACTAAAGGTCTAACCTTTAGTACCGGTTGGTGCCACAAACCTGTACTAATGGGCATCGCACCCTTTAGTCCCGGTTCGTGGCACCAACCGGGACTAAAGGTCCCATTTGAACCGGGACTAATGCATGTACGATGCCCTAGCCGCTCGAACCGGGACTAATGCTCACATTAGTCCCGGTTCGTAATGCAACCGGGATTAATGCTCTTTTCTGGCCGAACCAAAGCCCTGTTTTCTACTAGTGACAGCAACCTTTTGCCCGATCTCGCACGATGGGTGGAATATTGAAATCACCCATTAGATTGCATCATTTTGCTAATCCCCGTCATTCAAATTAGGCATCGTGTCTGAATCATCCGTGGACGATCATTTGCAAAGCACTTCCAATCATAATACAGGAAGCATTTTGCTTGGCAAGGGAAGTTGGAGGGACCAGTCCGACAGGCTAACAAAATGACTGAAGGAACAAGAACTTGGCTATCCTACGGCCATATCTTAACCAAGTTACTGAAAGTTCAGTGTGATACGCCACAGAGAAAATATGTTTGGGTAACCAACTTAGAACTGACGCTTAACAAGATTATACCAAAGCGAAGACTCTGATATATTCATAGCAAACATAGGACAAGACTCTCATAGCAAACATAAGTGAAGATAACAAGACTCTCATATCAGAGTAGATAACACTCCGAATAAGAAGAAGCTCCAAAAGATGAAATTAAACTCCCATTCTTCACTGCCTTGCCAGGGATTATTTCAGACTTCGGCATGATAAACACCTCCTCCCTAACCAGCTCTTTGGTCGTCCACAACACCAGCCAGTGCTAAACGAAGCAAAGAACGCCAATCAGTAGTGTACTCAGTAAAATTTCTTGGCACCGCTTAAGCGATTTTGTTAAGGCAAACTTAGCATGTGTTGGTGAACTGAACACATCAAACAATCGTACACATGGGAATCATATATGAAGTGTCAAGGTAAACATACCTGGTATGGTGTTGAAGCTCGTGTAGAGAAAGATGTGCTCAGCTAAATCCCAACCATATATGTACTTCTTACTCGGAAGCTTCTTAAACTTCAGGAACTTGCGATCAAATGTGAAGACACCAAGATCTGTGACGACAATGCTCACGTCGGTGCCCTCCAAAGATCCAGCCAACACTTGCGGATGTGAGCTCATCGGATGGCCAATGGGGCGAAGCATATTGAGGTCGATTTCTCTGCTATAGAGCCAACGATACTCACCATCAATGCTCCACCTCGAGTACACAACGCATAAGCCGTGCTGGTCCTGGTGGACGACCCCCAGCCTACCGCCGGGCCCCGAAATAAGGAGAGGGTTGTGCTCAACCAGCTTTTCTGGCAGATCATAACTGGCAGGCGATGCCGATTCAAGTCATACCGGAGAATGCCCAAACCATGATCAAGGAGGAAGTAGAGTTGTTTTCCGATGAGGAGACTAGGCCTTCCCATGAAGCAGTTGTCTGATACAAATCCTATGTGAATACAGGCCGGAGAAGTCCACTTCTGGGTGTATGATGAGTACACAAACGCCCGCAGGAGAGAATGTTCGTTATCATCCACACATCCCTCGTCCTCGATACAAGCCACGGAAAACGGGCCCGAGTTGCAGGCTGCATGGTCGCAGCCGTCCATGGAGCAGAGCACCGCTCCTGCGCAGAAGTAGTCAGACTCTCACAGTTCGGTCTGCCTCCCGGACACGGGATCCCAGACGACAGCTTCATCACGCTGTTCCGAGAACCCAAGGAGAACGCGGCCATGGCGTCAGTCGAGCACGAAAGTGCTTTCCCGTTTGGGAATGGGACTGCGGGGGCAGAACTTTTTTGTGGGGACGAAGCGCTCGGGGTCGCCGGCCACCCAGCTCTGCAGGAAGCCCAGGACCGGAGCTGTTCCATGCAAGGCGAGGCAGCGGCTTCGGAACGCGTTGCCGGAGAGGAGGCGGCACCAAGGTTTGCAGGCGAGGGAGGCGCGGACGAGGATCTCCGGCTCCTCCGGCAGAATGCTGAGCAGGATCTTTTCCACGAGCTCCTCCACCATGCTCCGTGCTAGTGGACGGTGCGGATGCGGATTTTCGTGCAGAACATTTTGATATATTATACGTTTTTTCTGACATCGTGTGCAAAAGTTATAGCCGTTTTACATTTCCCCTACACTTTTTGCAAAACATGTCCAAATTTAAGTTTTTAAATTTTCCTAAGTAGTACATGTAGTAACATAACTACATCCGGAAGGATTTTAATTTTTGAAGTTTTTATCATTTTCTTTTGCTTTTTACAAAACTGAAAAGGCGATCCTGGGGGGAGTGTAGAGTTTGAAAATAGGACCTTTAGTACCGGTTCGTGCCATGAACCGGTACTAATGCCTCAAACCCCATTCGTACCGGTTGGTGGCTCGAACCGGGACTAAAGGTCTAACCTTTAGTACCGGTTGGTGCCACGAACCGGTACTAATGGGCATCGCACCCTTTAGTCCCGGTTCGTGGCACCAACCGGGACTAAAGGTCCCATTTCAACCGGGACTAATGCATGTACGGTGCCCTAGCCGCTCGAACCGGGACTAATGCTCACATTAGTCCCGGTTCGTAATGCAACCGGGATTAATGCTCTTTTCTAGCCGAACCAAAGCCCTGTTTTCTACTAGTGACAGCAACCTTTTGGCCGATCTCGCACGATGGGTGGAATACTGAAATCACCCATTATATTGCATCATTTTGCTCATCCCCGTCATTCAAATTAGGCATCGTCTCTGAATCATCCATGGACGATCGTTTGCAGAGCACTTTCAATCATAATATAGGAAGCATTTTGCTTGGCAAGGGTAGTTGGAGGGACCAGTCCGACAGGCTAACAAAATGACCGAAGGAACAAGAACTTGGCTATCCTACGGCCATATCTTAACCAAGTTACTGAAAGTTCAGTGTGATACGCCACAGAGACAATATGTTTGGGTAACCAACTTAGAACTGACGCTTAACAAGATTATACCAAAGCGAAGACTCTCATATATTCATAGCAAACATAGGACAAGACTCTCATAGCAAACATAAGTGAAGATAACAAGACTCTCATATCAGAGTAGGATAACACTCCGAATAAGAAGAAGCGCCAAAAGATGAAATTAAACTCCCATGCTTCACTGCCTTTCTAGGGATTAATTCAGACTTCGGCATTTTAAACACCTCGTCCCTCACCAGCTCTTTGGTCGTCCACAACACCAGCCAGTGCTAAACGAAGCAAAGAATGCCAATCAGTAGTGTACTCAGTAAAATTTCTTGGCACCGCTTAAGCGATTTTGTTAAGGCAAACTTAGCATGTGTTGGTGAACTGAACACATCAAACAATCGTAGACATGGGAATCATATATGAAGTGTCAAGGTAAACATACCTGGTATGGTGTTGAAGCTCGTGTAGAGAAAGATGTGCTCAGCTAAATCCCAACCATATATGTACTTCTTACTCGAAAGCTTCTTACACTTCAGGGACTTGCGATCAAATGTGAAGACACCAAGATCTGTGACGACAATGCTCACGTCGGTGCCCTCCAAAGATCCAGCCAACACTGGCGGATGTGAGCTCATCGGATGGCCAATGGGACGAAGCATATTCAGGTTAATTGCTCTGCTATAGAGCCAACGATACTCACCATCAATGCTCCACCTCGAGTACACAACACATAAGCCGTGCTGGTCCTGGTGGACGACCCCCAGCCTACCGCCGGGCCCCGAAATAAGGAGAGGGTTGTGAAGGAAATAGGCCCTAGAGGCAATAATAAAGTTATTATTTATTTCCTTATATCATCATAAATGTTTATTATTCATGCTAGAATTGTATTAACCAGAAACATAATACATGTGTGAATACATAGACAAACAGAGTGTCCCTAGTATGCCTCTACTTGACTAGCTCGTTAATCAAAGATGGTTATGTTTCCTAGCCATAGACATAAGTTGTCATTTGATTAACGAGATCACCTCATTAGGAGAATGCCGTGATTGACTTGACCCATTCCGTTAGCTTAGCACTCGATCGTTTAGTATGTTGCTATTGCTTTCTTCATGACTTATACATGTTCCTATGACTATGAGATTATGCAACTCCCGTTTATCGGAGGAACACTTTGTGTGCTACCAAACGTCACAACGTAAATGGGTGATTATAAAGGTGCTCTACAGGTGTCTCCAAAGGTACTTGTTGGGCTGGCGTATTTCGAGATTAGGATTTGTCACTCCGATTGTCGGAGAGGTATCTCTGGGCCCACTCGGTAATGCACATCACTATAAGCCTTGCAAGCATTGTGACTAATGAGTTAGTTGCGGGATGATGTGTTACGGAACGAGTAAAGAGACTTGCCAGTAACGAGATTTTACTAGGTATCGAGATACCGACGATCAAATCTCGGGCAAGTAACATACCGGTGACAAAGGGAACAACGTATGTTGTTATGCGGTCTGACCGATAAAGATCTTCGTAGAATATGTGGGAGCCAATCTGGGCATCCAGGTCCCGCTATTGGTTATTGACCGGAGACGTGTCTCGGTCATGTCTACATAGTTCTCGAACCCGTAGGGTCCGCACGCTTAAAGTTACGATGGCAGTTTTATTATGAGTTTATGTATGTTGATGTACCGAAGGAGTTCGGAGTCCCGGATGAGATCGGGGACATGACGAGGAGTCTCGAAATGGTCGAGACGTAAAGATCGATATATTGGACGACTATATTCGGACTTCGGAAAGGTTCCGAGTAATTCGGGTATTTTTCGGAGTACCGGAGAGTTACGGGAATACGTATTGGGCCTTATTGGGCCATACGGGAAAGAAGAAAAAGGGCCTCAAGGGTGGCCGCACCCGTCCCCTTGGTTTGGTCCGAATTGGACTAGGGAAGGGTTGCGCCCCCTTCCTTCCTTCTGTTTTCCCCTTCCTCTTTTCCTATTCCATATGGGAGGTGGAATCCTACTAGGACTAGGGAGTCCTAGTAGGACTCCACACTTGGTGCGCCCCTTCCTAGGGCCGGCCTCCTCCTCCCTTGCTCCTTTATATACGGGGGCAGGGGGGCACCCCAGAGACACAACAATAGATCCTTGAGATCTCTTAGCCGTGTGCGGTGCCCCCCTCCACCAAATTACACCTCGATAATACCGTTGCGGAGCTTAGGCGAAGCCCTGCGTCGGTGGAACATCATCATCGTCACCATGCCGTCGTGCTGGCGAAACTCTCCCTCAACACTCGGCTGGATCGGAGTTCGAGGGACGTCATCGAGCTGAACGTGTGTAGAACTCGGAGGTGCCGTGCGTTCGGTACTTGATCGGTCGGATCGTGAAGACGTTCGACTACATCAACCGCGTTGTGATAACGCTTCCGCTGTCGGTCTACGAGGGTACGTGGACAACACTCTCCCCTCTCGTTGCTATGCATCACCATGATCTTGCGTGTGCGTAGGAATTTTTTTGAAATTACTACGTTCCCCAACAGCGGCATCCGAGCCAGGTTTTGTGCGTTGATGCTATGCACGCGTAGAACACAAGTGAGTTGTGGGCGATATAAGTAATACTGCTTACCAGCATGTCATACTTTGGTTCAGCGGTATTGTGAGATGAAGCGGCCCGGACCGACATTACGCGTACGCTTACGCGAGACTGGTTTCACCGTTTGGAGCACTCGTTGCTTAAAGGTGACTGGCGGGTGTCTGTATCTCTCACTTTAGTTGAACCGAGTGTGGCTACGCCCGGTCCTTGCAAAGGTTTAAACAGCACCAACTTGACAAACTATCGTTGTGGTTTTGATGCGTAGGTAAGAACGGTTCTTGCTAAGCCCGTAGCAGCCACGTAAAACTTGCAACAACAAAGTAGAGGACGTCTAACTTGTTTTTGCAGGGCATGTTGTGATGTGATATGGTCAAGACATGATGTGATATAATGTGTTGTATGAGATGATCATGTTTTGTAACTGAGTTATCGGCAACTGGCAGGAGCCATATGGTTGTCGCTTTATTGTTTGAGATGCAATCGCCATGTAATAGTTTTACTTTATCACTAAGCGGTAGCGATAGTCGTAAAAGCAATAAGTTGGCGAGACGACAACGATGCTACGATGGAGATCAAGGTGTCGCGCCGGTGACGATGGTGATCATGACGGTGCTTCGGAGATGGAGATCACAAGCACGGTGCTTCGGAGATGGAGATCACAAGCACAAGATGATGATGGCCATATCATATCACTTATATTGATTGCATGTGATGTTAATCCTTTATGCATCTTATCTTGCTTTGATTGACGGTAGCATTATATGATGATCTCTCACTAAAATTTCAAGATAAAAGTGTTCTCCCTGAGTATGCGCCGTTGCAAAAGTTCTTCGTGCTGAGACACCACGTGTTAATCGGGTGTGATAGGCTCTACGTTCAAATACAACGGGTGCAAAACAGTTGCACACGCGGAATACTCAGGTTAAACTTGACGAGCCTAGCATATACAGATATGGCCTCGGAACACAGAGACCGAAAGGTCGAGCGTGAATCATATAGTAGATATGATCAACATAGTGATGTTCACCATTGAAACTACTCCATCTCACGTGTTAATCGGACATGGTTTAGTTGCTTTGGATCACGTAATCACTTAGATGATTAGAGGGATGTCTATCTAAGTGGGAGTTCTTAAGTAATATGATTAATTGAACTTAAATTTATCATGAACTTAGTCCTGATAGTATTTTGCAAATTATGTTGTAGATCAATAGCTCGCGTTGTTGCTTCCCTGTGTTTATTTTTGATATGTTCCTAGAGAAAAATTATGTTGAAAGATGTTAGTAGCAAAGATGCGGATTGGATCCGTGATCTGAGGATTATCCTCATTGCTGCACAGAAGAATTATGTCCTTAATGCACCGCTAGGTGACAGACCTATTGCAGGAGCAGATGCAGACGTTATGAACGTTTGGCTAGCTCAATATGATGACTACTTGATAGTTTAGTGCACCATGCTTAACGGCTTAGAATCGGGACTTCAAAGACGTTTTGAACGTCATGGACCATATGAGATGTTCCAGGAGTTGAAGTTAATATTTCAAGCAAATACCCGAGTTGAGAGATATGAAATCTCCAACAAGTTCTATAGCTAAAAGATGGAGGAGAATCGCTCAACTAGTGAGCATGTGCTCAGATTGTCTGGGTACTACAATCGCTTGAATCAAGTGGGAGTTTATCTTCCAGATAAAATAGTGATTGACAGAATTCTCTAGTCACCATCACCAAGTTAGTAGAACTTCGTGATGAACTATAGTATGCAAGGGATGACGAAAGTAATTCCTGAGCTCTTCGTGATGCTGAAATCGACGAAGGTAGAAATCAAGAAAAACATCAAGTGTTGATAGTTGACGAGACCACTAGTTTCAAGAAAAGGGCAAAGGGAAGAAGGGGAACTTCAAAAAGAACGGCAAGCAAGTTGCTGCTCAAGTGAAGAAGCCTAAGTCTGGTCCTAAGCCTGAGACTAAGTGCTTCTACTGCAAAAGGACTGGTCACTGGAAGCGGAACTACCCCAACTATTTGGTGGATAAGAAGGATGGCAAAGTGAATAAAGGTATATTTGATATACAGATTATTGATGTGTACTTTACTAGTGTTTATAGCAACCCCTCGGTAATTGATACTGGTTCAGTTGCTAAGATTAGTAACTCGAAACGGGAGTTGCAGAATAAACAGAGACTAGTAAAAGTGAACAAAGGTATATTTGATATACAGATTATTGATGTGTACTTTACTAGTGTTTGTAGCAACCCCTCGGTAATTGATACTGGTTCAGTTGCTAAAGAGTAGTAACTCGAAAACGGGAGTTGCAGAATAAACAGAGACTAGTAAAAGGCGAGGTGACGATGTGTGTTGGAAGTAGTTCCAAGATTGATATGATCATCATCGCACACTCCCTGTACTTTCGGGATTAGTGTTGAAACTAAATAAGTGTTATTTGGTGTTTGCGTTGAGCATGAATATGATTTGATCATGTTTATTGCAATACAATTATTCATTTAAATTAGAGAACAATTGTTGTTCTGTTTACATGAATAAAACCTTCTATGGTCATACACACCAACGAAAATGGTTTGTTGGATCTCGATTGTAGTGATACACATATTCATAATATTGAAGCCAAAAGATGCAAAGTTAATAATGATAGTGCAACTTATTTGTGGCACTGCCGTTTAGGTCATATTGGTGTAAAGCGCATGAAGAAACTCCATACTGATGGGATTTTGGAATCACTTGATTATGAATCACTTGATACTTGCGAACCGTGCCTCATGGGCAAGATGACTAAAATGCCGTTCTCCGGAACTATGGAGAGAGCAACAGATTTGTTGGAAATCATACATACAGATGTATGTGGTCCGATGAATATTGAGGCTCGTAGCAGGTATCATTATTTTCTGACCTTCACAGATGATTTGAGCAGATATGGGTATATCTACTTAATGAAACAAGAGTCTGAAACATTTGAAAAGTTCATAATTTCAGAGTGAAGCAGAAAATCATCGTAACAAGAAAATAAAGTTTCTACGATCTGATCGTGGAGAAGAGTATTTAAGTTACGAGTTTTGCCTTCAGTTAAAACAATGTGGAATAGTTTCACAAATTCATGCCACCTGGAACACCACAGCATAATGGTGTGTCCGAACGTCATAACCGTACTTTATTGGATATAGTGCAATCTATGATGTCTCTTACCAATTTACCACTAATCGTTTTGGGGGTTATGCATTAGAGATAGCTGCATTCATGTTAAATAGGGCACCATCAAAATCCGTTGAGACGACGCCTTATGAACTGTGGTTTGGCAAGAAACCAAAGTTGTCGTTTCTTAAAATTTTGGGGTTGCGATGCTTATGTGAAAAAGTTTCATCCTGATAAGCTCAAACCCAAATCGGAGAAATGTGTCTTCATAGGATACCCAAAGGAGACAGTTGGGTACACCTTCTATCACAGATCCGAAGGCAAGACATTCGTTGCTAAGTATGGATCCTTTCTAGAGAAGGAGTTTCTCTCGAAAGATGTGAGTGGGAGGAAAGTAGAACTTGATGAGGTAACTGTACCTGCTCCCTTATTGGATCACAGAAATCTGTTCCTGTGACTTCTACACCAATTAGTGAGGAAGTTAATGATGATAATCATGTAACTTCAGATCAAGTTACTACCAAACCTCGTAGATAAACCAGAGTAAGATCCGCACCAGAGTGGTGCGGTAATCCTGTTCTGGAGGTTATGTTACTAGACCATGACGAACCTACGAACTATGAAGAAGCGATGGTGAGCCCAGATTCCGCAAAATGGCTTGAGGCCATGAAATCTGAGATGAGATTCATGTATGAGAACAAAGTATGGACTTTGGTTGACTTGCCCGATGATCGGCAAGCCATAGAAAATAAATGGATCTTCAAGAGGAAGAAGGACGCTGATAGTAGTGTTACTATCTACAAAGCTAGACTTGTCGGAAAAAGGTTTTTGACAAAGTTCAAGGTGTTGACTACGATGAGATTTTCTCACTCGCAGCGATGCTTAAAGTCTGTCCGAACCATGTTAGCATTTGTCGCATTTTATGAAATCTGGCAAATGGATAAACAAAACTGCATTCCTTAATGGATTTATTAAAGAAGAGTTGTATATGATGCAACCAGAAGGTTTTTGTCAATCCTAAAGGTGCTAACAAAATATGCAAGCTCCAGCGATCCATCTATGGACTGGTGCAAGCATCTCGGAGTAGGAATATACGCTTTGATAAGTTGATCAAAGGATATAGTTTTATACAGACTTGCGGTGAAGCCTGTATTTACAAGAAAGTGAGTGGGAGCACTACAACATTTCTGATAAGTATATGTGAATGACATATTGTTGATCGGAAATAATGTAGAATTATTCTGCAAAGCATAAAGGAGTTTTTCAAAGAAAGACCTCAGTGAAGCTGCTTACATATTGAGCATCAAGATCTATAGAGATAGATCAAGACGCTTGATAAGTTTTTTCAATAAGTACATACCTTAACAAGATTTTGAAGTGGTTCAAAATGGAACAGTCAAAGAAAGAGTTTCTTGACTGTGTTACAAGGTGTGAAATTGAGTAAGACTCAAAACCCGACCACGGCAGAAGATAGAAAAAGAATGAAAGTCATTCCCTATGCCTCGGCCATAGGTTCTATAAAGTATGCCATGCTGTGTACTAGATCTATTGTATACCCTACACTGATTTTGGCAAGGGAGTACAATAGTGATCTAGGAGTAGATCACTGGACAGCGGTCAAAATTATCCTTACTGGAATAAGGATATGTTTCTCGATTATGGAAGTGACAAAAGGCTTGTCGTAAAAGGTTACATCAATGCAAGTTTTGACACTAATCTAGATGACTCTAAGTCTCGGTCTAGATACATATTGAAAGTGCGAGCAATTAGCTAGAGTAGCTCAATGCAGAGCATTGTAGACATAGAAATTTGCAAAATACTTACGGATCTGAATGTGACAGACCCGTTGACTAAAATTATCTCACAAGCAAAACATGATCACACCTTAGTACTCTTTGAGTGTTAATCACATAGCGATGTGAACTAGATTACTGACTCCAGTAAACCCTTTGGGTGATGGTCACATGACGATGTGAACCATGGGTGTTAATCACATGGTGATGTGAACTATTCATGTTAAATCACATTGCGATGTGAACTAGATTATTGACTCTAGTGCAAGTGGGAGACTGGAGGAAATATGCCCTAGAGGCAATAATAAAGTTATTATTTATTTCCTTATATCATGATAAATGTTTATTATTCATTCTAGAATTGTATTAACCGGAAACATAATACATGTGTGAATACATAGACAAACAGAGTGTCACTAGTATGCCTCTACTTGACTAGCTCGTTAATCAAAGATGGTTATGTTTCCTAGCCATAGACATAAGTTGTCATTTGATTAACGAGATCACCTCATTAGGAGAATGACGTGATTGACTTGACCCATTCCGTTAGCTTAGCACTCGATCGTTTAGTATGTTGCTATTGCTTTCTTCATGACTTATACATGTTCCTATGACTATGAGATTATGCAACTCCCGTTTACCGGAGGAACACTTTGTGTGCTACCAAACGTCACAACGTAAATGGGTGATTATAAAGGTGCTCTATAGGTGTCTCCAAAGGTACTTGTTGGGTTGACGTATTTCAAGATTAGGATTTGTCACTCCGATTGTCGGAGAGGTATCTCTGGGCCCACTCGGGAATGCACATCACTATAAGCCTTGCAAGCATTGTGACTAATGAGTTAGTTGCGGGATGATGTGTTACGGAACGAGTAAAGAGACTTGCCGGTAACGAGATTGAACTAGGTATCGAGGTACCGACGATCAAATCTCGGGCAAGTAACATACCGGTGACAAAGGGAACAACGTATGTTGTTATGCGGTCTGACCGATAAAGATCTTCGTAGAATATGTGGGAGCCAATATGGGCATCCAGGTCCCGCTATTGGTTATTGACCGGAGACGTGTCTCGGTCATGTCTACATAGTTCTCGAACCCGTAGGGTCCGCACGCTTAAAGTTACGATGACAGTTTTATTATGAGTTTATGTATGTTGATGTACCGAAGGAGTTCGGAGTCCCGGATGAGATCGGGGACATGACGAGGAGTCTCGAAATGGTCGAGACGTAAAGATCAATATATTGGACGACTATATTCGGACTTCGGAAAAGTTCCGAGTGATTCGGGTATTTTTCGGAGTACCGGAGAGTTACGGAAATACGTATTGGGCCTTATTGGGCCATACGGGAAAGAAGAAAAAGGGCCTCAAGGGTGGCCGCACCCCTCCCCTTGGTCTGGTCCGAATTGGACTAGGGAATGGGGGCGCCCCCTTCCTTCCTTCTCTTTTCCCCTTCCTCTTTTCCTATTCCATATGGGAGGTGGAATCCTACTAGGACTAGGGAGTCCTAGTAGGACTCCACACTTGGTGCGCCCCCTCCTAGGGCCGGCCTCCTCCTCCCTTGCTCCTTTATATACGGGGGCAGGGGGCACCCCAGAGATACAACAATAGATCCTTGAGATCTCTTAGCCGTGTGCGGTGCCCCCCTCCACCAAATTACACCTCGATAATACCGTTGCGGAGCTTAGGCGAAGCCCTGCGTCGGTGGAACATCATCATCGTCACCATCCCGTCGTGCTGACGAAACTCTCCCTCAACACTCGGCTGGATCGGAGTTCGAAGGACGTCATCGTGCTGAACGTGTGTAGAACTCGGAGGTGCCGTGCGTTCGGTACTTGATCGGTCGGATCGTGAAGACGTTCGACTACATCAACCGCGTTGTGATAACGCTTCCGCTGTCGGTCTACGAGGGTACGTGGACAACACTCTCCCCTCTCGTTGCTATGCATCACCATGATCTTGCGTGTGCGTAGGAAATTTTTTGAAATTACTACGTTCCCCAACAGGTTGTGCTCAACCAGCTTTTCTGGCAGATCATAACTGATAGGCGATGCCGACTCAAGTCATACCGGAGAATGCCCAAACCATGATCAAGGAGGAAGTAGAGTTGTTTTCCGATGAGGAGACTAGGCCTTCCCATGAAGTAGTTGTCCGATACAAATCCTATGTGACTACAGGCCGGAGAAGTCCACTTCTGGGAGTATGATGAGTACACAGACGCCCGCAGGAGAGAATGTTCGTCATCATCCACACATCCCTCATCCTTGATACAAGCCACGGAAAATGGGCCCGAGTTGCAGGCTGCATGGTCGCAGCCGTCCACGGAGCAGAGCACCACGGTTGCGCAGAAGTAGTCAGACTCTCGCAGTTCGTTCCGCCTCCTGGACACGGGATCCCAGACGACAGCTTCATCACGCAGTTCCGAGCAATCAAGAAGAACGCGGCCATGGCGTCAGTCGAGCACGAGAGTGCTTTCCCGTTTGGGAATGGGACTGCGGGGGCAGAACTTTTTTGTGGGGATGAAGCGCTCGGGGTCGCCGGCCACCCAGCTCTGCAGGAAGGCCAGGACCAGAGCTGTTCCATGCAAGGCGAGGTAGCGGCTTCGGAACGCGTTGCCGGAGAGGAGGCAGCACCAAGGTTTGCAGGCGAGGGAGGCGCGGACGAGGATCTCCAGCTCCTCTGGCGGAATGCTGAGCAGGATCTTTTCCACGAGCTCCTCCACCATGCTCCGTGCTAGTGGACGGTGCGGATGCGGATTTTCGTGCTGAACATTTTGATATACTATATGTTTTTTCTGACATCGTATGCAAAAGTTATAGCCGTTTTACATTTTCCATACACTTTTTGCAAAACATGTCCAAATTTAAGTTTTTAAATTTTCCTAACTAGTACATGTAGTAACATAACTACATCTGGAAGGATTTTAATTTTTGAAGTTTTTATCATTTTCTTTTCCTTTTCACAAAACTGAAAAGGCGATCCACAGGGGGGGGGGAGTGTAGAGTTTGAAAATGGGACCTTTAGTACCGGTTTGTGCCATGAACTGGTACTAATGCCTCAAACCGCATTAGTACCGGTTGGTGGCTCGAACCGGGAGTAAAGGTCTAACCTCTAGTACCGGTTGGTGCCATGAACCGGTACTAATGGGCATCGCACCCTTTAGTCCCGGTTCGTGGCACCAACCGGGACTAAAGGTCCCATTTGAACCGGGACTAATGCATGTACGGTGCCCTAGCCGCTCGAACTGGGACTAATGCTCACATTAGTCCCGGTTCGTAATGCAACCGGGATTAACGCTCTTTTCTGGCCGAACCAAAGCCCTGTTTTCTACTAGTGACAGCAACCTTTTGCCCGATCTCGCACGATGGGTGGAATACTGAAATCACCCATTAGATTGCATCATTTTGCTTATCCCTGTCATTAAAATTAGGCATCATGTCTGAATCGTCCGTGGACGATCGTTTGCAGAGCACTTTCAATCATAATATAGGAAGCATTTTGCTTGGCAAGGGAAGTTGGAGGGACCAGTCCGACAGGCTAACAAAATGACTGAAGGAACAAGAACTTGGCTATCCTCCGGCCATATCTTAACCAAGTTACTGAAAGTTCAGTGTGATACGCCACAGAGAAAATATGTTTGGGTAACCAACTTAGAACTGACGCTTAACAAGATTATACCAAAGCGAAGACTCTCATATATTCATAGCAAACATAGGACAAGACTCTCATAGCAAACATAAGTGAAGATAACAAGACTCTCATATCAGAGTAGGATAACACTCCGAATAAGAAGAAGCACCAAAACATGAAATTAAACTCCCATGCTTCATTGCCTTGCCAGGGATTAATTCAGACTTCGGCATGATAAACACCTCCTCCTTCAGCAGCTCTTTGGTCGTCCACAACACCAGCCAGTGCTAAACGAGGCAAAGAACGCCAATCAGTAGTGTACTCAGTAAAATTTCTTGGCACCGCTTAAGCGATTTTGTTAAGGCAAACTTAGCATGTGTTGGTGAACTGAACACATCAAACAATCGTACACATGGGAATCATATATGAAGTGGCAAGGTAAACATACCTGGTATGGTGTTGAAGCTCGTGTAGAGAAAGATGTGCTCAGCTAAATCCCAACCATATATGTACTTCTTACTCGAAAGCTTCTTATAATTCAGGGACTTGCGATCAAATGTGAAGACACCAAGATCTATGACGACAATGCTCACGTTGGTGCCCTCCAAAGATCCAGCCAACACTGGCGGATGTGAGCTCATCGGATGGCCAATGGGGCGAAGCATATTGAGGTCAATTGCTCTGCCATAGAGCCAACGATACTCACCATCAATGCTCCACCTCGAGTACACGACGCATAAGCCGTGCTGGTCCTGGTGGACGACCCCCAGCCTACCGCCGGGCCCCGAGATAAGGAGAGGGTTATGCTCAACCAGCTTTTCTGGCAGATCATAACTGACAGGCGATGCCGACTCAAGTCATACCGGAGAATGCCCAAACCATGATCAAGGAGGAAGTAGAGTTGTTTTCCGATGAGGAGACTAGGCCTACCCATGAAGCAGTTGTCCGATAGAAATCCTATGTGAATACAGGCTGGAGAAGTCCACTTCTGGGTGTATGATGAGTACACAGACGCCCGCAGGAGAGAATGTTCGTCATCATCCACACATCCCTCGTCCTCGATACAAGCCACGGAAAACGGGCCCGAGTTGCAGGCTGCATGGTCGCAGCCGTCCACGGAGCAGAGCACCGCGGCTGCGTAGAAGTAGTCAGACTCTCACAGTTCGGTCCGCCTCCTGGACACGGGATCCCAGACGACAGCTTCATCACGCTGTTCCGAGCACCCAAGGAGAACGCGGCCATGGCGTCAGTCGAGCACGGAAGTGCTTTCCCGTTTGGGAATGGGACTGCGGAGGCAGAACTTTTTTGTGGGGACGAAGCGCTCGGGGTCGCCGGCCACCCAGCTCTGCAGGAAGCCCAGGACTGGAGTTGTTCCATGCAAGGCGAGGTAGCGGCTTCGGAACGCGTTGCCAGAGAGGAGGCGGCACCAAGGTTTGCAGGCGAGGGAGACGCGAACGAGGATCTCCGGCTCCTCCGGCGGAATGCTGAGCAGGATCTTTTCCACGAGCTCCTCCACCATGCTCCGTGCTAGTGGACGGTGCGGATGCGGATTTTCGTGCTGAGCATTTTGATATATTATACTTTTTTTTTCTGACATCGTATGCAAAAGTTATAGCCGTTTTACATTTTCCCTACACTTTTTGCAAAACATGTCCAAATTTAAGATTTTAATTTTCCTAACTAGTACATGTAGTAACATAACTACATCTGGAAGGATTTTAATTTTTGAAGTTTTTATCATTTTCATTTGCTTTTTACAAAACCGAAATGGCGATCCACAAGGGGGGAGGTGGTGTAGAGTTTGAAAATGGGACCTTTAGTACCGGTTCGTGCCATGAACTGGTACTAATGCCTCAAACCCCATTAGTACCGGTTGGTGGCTCGAACCGGGACTAAAGGTCTAACATTTAGTACCGGTTGGTGCCACGAACCGGTACTAATGGGCATCACACCCTTTAGTCCCGGTTCGTGGCACCAACTGGGACTAAAGGTCCCATTTGAACCGGGACTAATGCATGTACGGTGCCCTAGCCGCTCGAACCGGGACTAATGATCACATTAGTCCCGGTTCATAATGCAACCGGGATTAATGCTCTTTTCTGGCCGAACCAAAGCCCTGTTTTCTACTAGTGACAGCAACCTTTTGCCCGATCTCGCACGATGGGAGGAATACTGAAATCATCCATTAGATTGCATCATTTTGCTAATCCCCGTCATTCAAATTAGGCATCGTGTCTGAATCATCCGTGGACGATCGTTTGCATAGCACTTTCAATCATAATATAGGAAGCATTTTGCTTAGCAAGGGAAGTTGGAGGGACCAGTCCGACAGGCTAACAAAATGACTGAAGGAACAAGAACGTGGCTATCCTACGGCCATATCTTAACCAAGTTACTGAAAATTCAGTGTGATACGCCACAGAGAAAATATGTTTGGGTAACCAACTTAGAACTGACGCTTAACAAGATTATACCAAAGCGAAGACTCTCATATATTCATAGCAAACATAGGACAAGACTCTCATAGCAAACATAAGTGAAGATAACAAGACTCTCATATCAGAGTAGGATAACACTCCGAATAAGAAGAAGCACCAAAATATGAAATTAAACTCCCATGCTTCACTGCCTTGCCAGGGATTAATTCAGACTTCGGCATGATAAACACCTCCTCCCTCACCAGCTCTTTGGTCGTCCACAACACCAGCCAGTGCTAAACGAAGCAAAGAACGCCAATCAGTAGTGTACTCCGTAAAATTTCTTGGCACCGCTTAAGCGATTTTGTTAAGGCAAACTTAGCATGTGTTGGTGAACTGAACACATCAAACAATCGTACAAATGGGAATCATATATGAAGTGTCAAGGTAAACATACCTGGTATAGTGTTGCAGCTCGTGTAGAGAAAGATGTGCTCAGCTAAATCCCAACCATATATGTACTTCTTACTCGAAAGCTTCTTAAACTTCAGGGACTTGCGATCAAATGTGAAGACACCAAGATCTGTGACGACAATGCTCACGTCGGTGCCCTCCAAAGATCCAGCCAACACTGGCGGATGTGAGCTCATCGGATGGCCAATGGGGTGAAGCATATTGAGGTCAATTGCTCTGCTATAGAGCCAACGATACTCACCATCAATGCTCCACCTCGAGTACATGACGCATAAGCCGTGCTGGTCCTGGTCGACGAACCCCAGCCTACCGCTGGGCCCCGAAATAAGGAGAGGGTTATGCTCAACCACCTTTTCTGGCAGATCATAACTGACAGGCGATGCCGACTCAAGTCATATCGGAGAATGCCCAAACCATGATCAAGGAGGAAGTAGAGTTGTTTTCCGATGAGGAGACTAGGCCTTCCCATGAAGCAGTTGTCCTATACAAATCCTATGTGAATACAGGCCGGAGAAGTCCACTTCTGGGTGTATGATGAGTACACAAACGCCCGCAGGAGAGAATGTTCGTCATCATCCACACATCCCTCGTCCTCGATACAAGCCACGGAAAACGGGCCCGAGTTGCAGGCTACATGGTCGCAGCCGTCCACGGAGCAGAGCACCGCGGCTGCGCAGAAGTAGTCAGACTCTCACAGTTCGGTCTGCCTCCCGGACACGGGATCCCAGACGACAGCTTCATCACGCTGTTCCGAGAACCCAAGGAGAACGCGGCCATGGCGGCAGTCGAGCACGAAAGTGCTTTCCCGTTTGGGAATGGGACTGCGGGGGCAGAACTTTTTTGTGGGGACGAAGCGCTCGGGGTCGCCGGCCACCCAGCTCTGCAGGAAGCCCAGGACCGGAGTTGTTCCATGCAAGGCGAGGTAGCGGCTTTGGAACGCGTTGCCAGAGAGGAGGCGGCACCAAGGTTTGCAGGTGAGGGAGGCATGGACGAGGATCTCCGGCTCCTCCGGCGGAATGCTGAGCAGGATCTTTTCCACGAGCTCCTCCACCATGCTTCGTGCTAGTGGACGGTGCGGATGCGGATTTTCGTGCTGAACATTTTGATATATTATACTTTTTTTTTTCTGACACCGAATGCAAAAGTTATAGCCGTTTTACATTTTCCCTACACTTTTTGCAAAACATGTCCAAATTTAAGATTTTAAATTTTCCTAACTAGTACATGTAGTAACATAACTACATCTGGAAGGATTTTAATTTTTGAAGTTTTTATCATTTTCTTTTGCTTTTTACAAAACCGAAAAGGCGATCCACAGGGGGAGGTGGTGTAGAGTTTGAAAATGGGACCTTTAGTACCGGTTCGTGCCATGAACCGGTACTAATGCCTCAAACCCCATTAGTACCGGTTGGTGGCTCGAACCGGGACTAAAGGTCTAACCTTTAGTACCGGTTGGTGCCACGAACCGGTACTAATGGGCATCGCACCCTTTAGTCCCGGTTCGTGGCACCAACCGGGACTGAAGGTCCCATTTGAACCGGGACTAATGCATGTACGGTGCCCTAGCCGCTCGAACCGGGACTAATGCTCACATTAGTCCCGGTTCGTAATGCAACCGGGATTAATGCTCTTTTTTGGCCGAACCAAAGCCATGTTTTCTACTAGTGACAACAACCTTTTGCCCGATCTCGCACGATGGGTGGAATACTGAAATCACCCATTAGATTGCATCATTTTGCTAATCCCCGTCATTCAAATTAGGCATCATGTCTGAATCGTCCGTGGACGATCGTTTGCAGAGCAATTTCAATCATAACATAGGAAGCATGTTGCTTGGCAAGGGAAGTTGGAGGGACCAGTCCGACAGGCTAACGAAATGATTGAAGGAACAAGAACTTGGCTATCCTACGGCCATATCTTAACCAAGTTACTGAAAGTTTAGTGTGATACGCCACAGAGAAAATATGTTTGGGTAACCAACTTAGAACTGACGCTTAACAAGATTATACCAAAGCGAAGACTCTCATATATTCATAGCAAACATAGGACAAGACTCTCATAGCAAACATAAGTGAAGATAACAAGACTCTCATATCAGAGTAGGATAACACTCCGAATAAGAAGAAGCACCAAAAGATGAAATTAAACTCCCATGCTTCATTGCCTTGCCAGGGATTAATTCAGACTTTGGCATGATAAACACCTCCTCCTTCAGCAGCTCTTTGGTCGTCCACAACACTAGCCAGTGCTAAACGAAGCAAAGAACGCCAATCAGTAGTGTACTCAGTAAAATTTCTTGGCACCGCTTAAGCGATTTTGTTAAGGCAAACTTAGCATGTGTTGGTGAACTGAACACATCAAACAATCGTACAAATGGGAATCATATATGAAGTGTCAAGGTAAACATACCTGGTATAGTGTTGCAGCTCGTGTAGAGAAAGATGTGCTCAGCTAAATCCCAACCATATATGTACTTCTTACTCGAAAGCTTCTTATAATTCAGGGACTTGCGATCAAATGTGAAGACACCAAGATCTGTGACGACAATGCTCACGTCGGTGCCCTCCAAAGAACCTGCCAACACTGGCGGATGTGAGCTCATCGGATGGCCAATGGGGCGAAGCATATTGAGGTCAATTGCTCTGCTATAGAGCCAACGATACTCACCATCAATGCTCCACCTCGAGTACACGACGCATAAGCCGTGCTGGTCCTGGTGGACGACCCCCAGCCTACCGCCGGGCCCCGAAAGAAGGAGAGGGTTATGCTCAACCAGCTTTTCTGGCAGATCATAACTGACAGGCGATGCCGACTCAAGTCATATCGGAGAATGCCCAAACCATGATCAAGGAGGAAGTAGAGTTGTTTTTCGATGAGGAGACTAGGCCTTCCCATGAAGCAGTTGTCCGATACAAATCCTATGTGAATACAGGCCGGAGAAGTCCACTTCTGGGTGTATGATGAGTACACAGACGCCCGCAGGAGAGAATGTTCGTCATCATCCACACATCCCTCGTCCTCGATACAAGCCATGGAAAACGGGCCCGAGTTGCAGGCTGCATGGTCGCAACCGTCCACGAAGCAGAGCACCGCGGCTGCACAGAAGTAATCAGACTGTCACAGTTCGGTCCGCCTCCCGGACACGGGATCCCAGACGACAGCTTCATCACGCTGTTCCAACCACCAAAGGAGAACGCGGCCATGGCGTCAGTCGAGCACGAAAGTGCTTTTCCGTTTGGGAATGGGACTGCGGGGGCAGAACTTTTTTGTGGGACCTTAGCGCTCGGGGTCGCCGGCCACCCAGCTCTGCAGGAAGCCCAGGACCGGAGTTGTTCCATGCAAGGCGAGGTAGCGGCTTCGGAACGCGTTGCCAGAGAGGAGGCAGCACCAAGGTTTGCAGGCGAGGGAGGCGCGAACGAGGATCTCCGGCTCCTCCGGCGGAATGCTGAGCAGGATCTTTTCCACGAGCTCCTCCACCATGCTCCGTGCTAGTGGACGGTGCGGATGCGGATTTCGTGCTGAACATTTTGATATATTATATTTTTTTTTCTGACATCGTATGCAAAAGTTATAGCCGTTTTACATTTTCCCTACACTTTTTGCAAAACATGTCCAAATTTAATATTTTAAATTTCCTAACTAGTACATGTAGTAACATAACTACATCTGGAAGGATTTTAATTTTTGAAGTTTTTATCATTTTCTTTTGCTTTTTACAAAACCGAAAAGGCGATCCACAAGGAGGGAGGTGGTGTAGAGTTTGAAAATGGGACCTTTAGTACCGGTTCGTGCCATGAACCGGTACTAATGCCTCAAACCCCATTAGTACCGGTTGGTGGCTCGAACCGGGACTAAAGGTCTAACCTTTAGTACCGGTTGGTGCCACGAACCGGTACTAATAGGCATCACACCCTTTAGTCCCGGTTCGTGGCACCAACTGGGACAAAAGGTCCCATTTGAACCGGGACTAATGCATGTACGGTGCCCTAGCCGCTCGAACCGAGACTAATGCTCACATTAGTCCCGGTTCTTAATGCAACCGGGATTAATGCTCTTTTCTGGCCGAACCAAAGCCCCGTTTTCTACTAGTGACAGCAACCTTTTGCCCGATCTCGCACGATGGGTGGAATACTGAAATCACCCATTAGATTGCATCATTTTGCTAATCCCCGTCATTCAAATTAGGCATCGTGTCTGAATCATCCGTGGACGATCGTTTGCATAGCACTTTCAATCATAATATAGGAAGCATTTTGCTTGGCAAGGGAAGTTGGAGGGACCAGTCCGACAGGCTAACAAAATGACTGAAGGAACAAGAACGTGGCTATCCTACGGCCATATCTTAACCAAGTTACTGAAAGTTGAGTGTGATACACCACAGAGAAAATATGTTTGGGTAACCAACTTAGAACTGACGCTTAACAAGATTATACCAAAGCGAAGACTCTCATATATTCATAGCAAACATAGGACAAGACTCTCATAGGAAACATAAGTGAAGATAACAAGACTCTCATATCAGAGTAGGATAACACTCCGAATAAGAAGAAGCACCAAAAGATGAAATTAAACTCCCATGCTTCACTGCCTTGCCAGGGATTAATTCAGACTTCGGCATGATAAACACCTCCTCCCTCACCAGCTCTTTGGTCGTCCACAACACCAGCCAGTGCTAAACGAAGCAAAGAACGCCAATCAGTAGTGTACTCCGTAAAATTTCTTGGCACCGCTTAAGCGATTTTGTTAAGGCAAACTTAGCATGTGTTGGTGAACTGAACACATCAAACAATCGTACAAATGGGAATCATATATGAAGTGTCAAGGTAAACATACCTGGTATAGTGTTGCAGCTCGTGTAGAGAAAGATGTGCTCAGCTAAATCCCAACCATATATGTACTTCTTACTCGAAAGCTTCTTAAACTTCAGGGACTTGCGATCAAATGTGAAGACACCAAGATCTGTGACGACAATGCTCACGTCGGTGCCCTCCAAAGATCCAGCCAACACTGGCGGATGTGAGCTCATCGGATGGCCAATGGGGCGAAGCATATTGAGGTCAATTGCTCTGCTATAGAGCCAACGATACTCACCATCAATGCTCCACCTCGAGTACACGACGCATAAGCCGTGCTGGTCCTGGTGGACGACCCCCAGCCTACCGCCGAGCCCCGAATAAGGAGAGGGTTATGCTCAACCAGCATTTCTGGCAGATCATAACTGGCAGGCGATGCCGACGCAAGTCATACCGGAGAATGCCCAAACTATGATCAAGGAGGAAGTAGAGTTGTTTTCCGATGAGGAGACTAGGCCTTCCCATGAAGCAGTTGTCCGATACAAATCCTATGTGAATACAGGCCGGAGAAGTCCACTTCTGGGTGTATGATGAGTACACAGACGCCCGCAGGAGAGAATGTTCGTCATCATCCACACATCCCTCGTCCTCGATACAAGCCACGGAAAATGGGCCCGAGTTGCAGGCTGCATGGTCGCAGCCGTCCATGGAGTAGAGCACCGCGGCTGCACAGAAGTAGTCAGACTCTCACAGTTCGGTCCGCCTCCCGGACACGGGATCCCAGACGATAGCTTCATCACGCTGTTCCGAGAACCCAAGGAGAACGCGGCCATGGCGTCAGTCGAGCACGAAAGTGCTTTCCCGTTTGGGAATGGGACTGCGGGGGCAGAACTTTTTTGTGGGGACGAAGCGCTCGGGGTCGCCGGCCACCCAGCTCTGCAGGAAGCCCAGGACCGGAGTTGTTCCATGCAAGGCGAGGTAGCGGCTTCGGAACGCATTGCCAGAGAGGAGGCGGCACCAAGGTTTGCAGGCGAGGGAGGTGCGGACGAGGATCTCCGTCTCCTCCGGCGGAATGCTGAGCAGGATCTTTTCCACGAGCTCCTCCACCATGCTCCGTGCTAGTGGACGGTGCGGATGCGGATTTTCGTGCTGAACATTTTGATATGTTATACGTTTTTTTTCTGACATCGTATGCAAAAGTTATAGCCGTTTTACATTTTCCCGACACTTTTTGCAAAACATGTCCAAATTTAAGATTTAAATTTTCCTAACTAGTACATGTAGTAACATAACTACATCTGGAAGGATTTTAATTTTTGAAGTTCTATCATTTTCTTTTGCTTTTTACAAAACCGAAAAGGCGATCCACAGGGGGGGAGGTCGTGTAGAGTTTGAAAATGGGACCTTTAGTACCGGTTCGTGCCATGAACCGGTACTAATGCCTCAAACCCCATTAGTACCGGTTGGTGGCTCGAACTGGGACTAAAGGTCTATCCTTTAGTACCGGTTGGTGCCACGAACCGGTACTAATGGGCATCGCACCCTTTAGTCCCGGTTCGTGGCACCAACTGGGACTAAAGGTCCCATTTGAACAGGGACTAATGCATGTACGGTGCCCTAGCCGCTCGAACCGGGACTAATGCTCACATTAGTCCCGGTTCGTAATGCAACCGGGATTAATGCTCTTTTCTGGCCGAACCAAAGCCCTGTTTTCTACTAGTGACAGCAACCTTTTGCCCGATCTCGCACGATGGGTGGAATACTGAAATCACCCATTAGATTGCATCATTTTGCTAATCCCCGTCATTCAAATTAGGCATCATGTCTGAATCATCCGTGGATGATCGTTTGCATAGCACTTTCAATCATAATATAGGAAGCATTTTGCTTGGCAAGGGAAGTTGGAGGGACCAGTCCGACAGGCTAACAAAATGACTGAAGGAACAAGAACGTGGCTATCCTACGGCCATATCTTAACCAAGTTACTGAAAGTTCAGTGTGATACGCCACAGAGAAAATATGTTTGGGTAACCAACTTAGAACTGACGCTTAACAAGATTATACCAAAGCGAAGACTCTCATATATTCATAGCAAACATAGGACAAGAATCTCATAGGAAACATAAGTGAAGATAACAAGACTCTCATATCAGAGTAGGATAACACTCCGAATAAGAAGAAGCACCAAAAGATGAAATTAAACTCCCATGCTTCACTGCCTTGCCAGGGATTAATTCAGACTTCGGCATGATAAACACCTCCTCCCTCACCAGCTCTTTGGTCGTCCACAACACCAGCCAGTGCTAAACGAAGCAAAGAACGCCAATCAGTAATGTACTCCGTAAAATTTCTTGGCACCGCTTAAGCGATTTTGTTAAGGCAAACTTAGCATGTGTTGGTGAACTGAACACATCAAAAAATCGTACAAATGGGAATCATATATGAAGTGTCAAGGTAAACATACCTGGTATAGTGTTGCAGCTCGTGTAGAGAAAGATGTGCTCAGCTAAATCCCAACCATATATGTACTTCTTACTCGAAAGCTTCTTAAACTTCAGGGACTTGCGATCAAATGTGAAGAAACCAAGATCTGTGACGACAATGCTCACGTCGGTGCCCTCCAAAGATCCAGCCACCACTGGTGGATGTGAGCTCATCAGATGGCCAATGGGGCGAAGCATATTGATGTCAATTGCTCTGCTATAGAGCCAACGATACTCACCATCAATGCTCCACCTCGAGTACACGACGCACAAGCCGTGCTGGTCCTGGTGGACGACCCCCAGCCTACCGCCGGGCCCCGAAATAAGGAGAGGGTTGTGCTCAACCAGCTTTTCTGGCAGATCATAACTGACAGGCGATGCCGACTCAAGTCATACCGGAGAATGCCCAAACCATGATCAAGGAGGAAGTAGAGTTGTTTTCCGATGAGGAGACTAGGCCTTCCCATGAAGCAGTTGTCCGATACAAATCCTATGTGAATACAGGCCGGAGAAGTCCACTTCTGGGTGTATGATGAGTACACAGACACCCGCAGGAGAGAATGTTCGTCATCATCCACACATCCCTCGTCCTCGATACAAGCCACGGAAAACGGGCCCGAGTTGCAGGCTGCATGGTCGCAGCCGTCCACGGAGCAGAGCACCGCGGCTGCGCAGAAGTAGTCAGACTCTCGTAGTTCGGTCTGCCTCCCGGACACGGGATCCCAGACGATAGCTTCATCACGTTGTTACGAGCATCCAAGAAGAACGCGGCCATGGCGTCAGTCAAGCACGAAAGTGCTTTCCCGTTTTGGAATGGGACTGCGGGGGCAGAACTTTTTTGTGGGGACGAAGTGCTCGGGGTCGCCGGCCACCAAGCTCTGCAGGAAGCCCAGGACCGGAGCTGTTCCATGCAAGGCGAGGTAGCGGCTTCGGAACGCGTTGCCGGAGAGGTGGCGGCACCAAGGTTTACAGGCGAGGGAGGCGCGGGCGAGGATCTCCGGCTCCTCCGGCGGAATGCTGAGCAGGATCTTTTCCACGAGGTCCTCCACCATGCTCCGTGCTAGTGGACGGTGCGGGTGCGGCAAAGATTTTGGATGGAGTGGTACGGTCTCCGAATCATAGTTTAATAGCCGGCTATAGCCCCGCTATCGCTGTTTGAGGGTGTTGTCGCTAAATGACTTCATGTACAATTTGCCGCTATAGCCCAGCTATAGCTGTTTTTAAGGGTCGCCGCTAAATGCCATAGCCCGCTATTTAAAACATTGCTCCGAATACGATTATTTAGCCATTACCCTAGCTTTGCATCAGCTTATATAGAAGTTCGGAGATACGATGCGGTTACAAAATGCGGAGTAGTAAATTCTGCCTCGGGCAGTGATCGAGCACGCCTGCTCAGCTTCCAATAATCTTCATCAATGCACGCACGCATGCTGAACCGTCACCTACTTGTAGCATGCTTTCTGGCCATTTGTCCCGGTTCTTAAGGGCCTTTTGTCCCGGTTGTTGAACCGGGACTAAAGTGTCGTTACTAATGCCCTGGGCCTTTAGTCCCGGTTCTTACATGAACCGGGACAGATGGGCCTCCACGTGGCCCGTGCGGGGAGCCCAGGCAGGAGGCCCTTTGGTCCCGGTTGGTGGCACAAACCGGGACCAATAGGCATCCACGCGTCAGCAGCTGGCAGGAGCCGAGGTTTTTGTTTTTTTAAGGGGGTGGTTTAGGGGTTTGGGGGGGGGGGTTAATTTAGGTGTTTCATATATTGTGTTATCTACCTAATTAATAGAGAGAAGTGTTTTCTCTTATCTCCGTGCTTGGTCGACGTACGCTACGTATTATATATGCGTATAGAGAGGACTCGACACGCTAGCTAGTAAGCAAATGAAGGAAACAGAAGATCGTCATGAACATATGCATACAGAGCGAAGTAATATCGACCACCTCTCCTTCTCCGAGAGATTGGTCGAACAACAAGTTCTCGTATATCTATCCGACGCTACTGGCTACATATATACAGTATAATTATCTCTTACAATATAATCTCCTAATTATATATGAACTCAGGGTCCACATGGTATTCTTCGTCTTTAGCGATCACGTGGTCAAGGAAGAATGCCGCCAATTCCTCTTGAATTGCTCGCATACGATCTGGTGGTAGGAGTTTATCCCACATCCGAAAGATCTAATTTGAAGAAGGGGGTCAATACATATATATATGAATAAATGAAACTCAACACAAATGATGGTAATAAAATAAAATTGTGAATATTATTGCTTACGCACTTCATATTGTTCGTCAGAGTAGCCCTGCTCACAGGTCGTGTGGCGGATGGACTCGCAAATGTAGTATCCACAGTAATTATTCCCGGCTTCCTGCCACAACCACTTTACAAAAAATAGAGGTCAATCAAACTGATAAGCAAGCATGCTATAAATGGTATTGATGAAACTAGCGCTTGAATCACTAGGAGGTGCGCGGAACATGCTAGTAGTACTTACTTTCGGGTGTCTAAATTGCAGCTTCTTTGGCAGTCCCGGAGCTTTTTTGGTGAACTTTGTCCAAACCCTGCTAGACAAAGAAAACAATTACTTGATATCAGGAAATGAACAAACTTGCTGATATGGTGCGATAATGATCGATTTAACTTACTTCTCGAGCATTTCAGTCATGTCCGCATACTCCTTAGGATCTTTTCGTCTCGAGTCTAAGACGGTTACTAGTCCCTGCTAAAGCTTAATCTCTAGGAGAATATAGTGGAACCTGCGCACACATGCATAACTCATCAATTACATTACTATAACCTGGACTAATAAGGGAAACCGAATATGCACAAGACAGTAACACTCACTTGAAGTTGTAAGGAAAGAGTATTATATCTTTGTTTTCATTTATTACCAACGATCGTAGCAAGTTGGCCTCGGTATCTTTGGCATGAAATTTAACCTCATTTGCATCTATGAGATTTGTGTTAATGAACCCAATATCACCGATTTGTCTTTTCTTCAATTCAGCGATCTTCAATCTGCATATATAATATAGTGAGGATAATTATAAATACATGCAATGAAAGAGCTGACCTATATATAGATACTTAATGACAGAAATAGTACTACTTACAGACAGTAGCAAGTGACCGTTAATTTATCGAGGGCCATTTGATTGAAAAACTGGAAGAACTCCTCAAATGCAACATGCAACAGATCAATTCCAACGAGGTCATGCTCCTCTTTAACGAACAGCGTCAAAGTATTCGTCCCCCCAGATTCTCTGCAGGTTTTCATGTACCAATCATGGAATCTTCGCATCATCGTTGTTAGAGATTTTTCATCTTTGACGAGAGGCTTCCCGTACTCGTATCTGTGTTCGTCCACCTCCAAGAAATCATAATGTACATCGTCGGGCAGGTAATCTCCAAGATTGCTATAACCGGGCACCATCCTCGGATCATTAGCGACGATGTCGCTAGACACCTTGAGCGGGGGGGGGGGGCACGATTGGTCCGCTTGTTCACCGAGCTGGGCAATTTTTTTCCCAGCTGCTCGTCGTTCTTTTAACCTTTCATCACTTCTAGTACTTCCCGACCACTTCGCTTCGAGAAATGACTTTTCAATAATGCGGTCATATTTGGCTTTCGGCGGAGACTTTGGTGGTTTCTTCAGGGCATCCAGAGTGCGCTTCGCTTTCACGGGATGTATCTTCTCCTCCGGAGGTGGATGTTTCTTTTCTTTCGCCCCTTCAAAGAATTTCGTCACTTCGGTCCGCATGATATTCGCGTTTTCCTCCACGGTCCTCTCGTATGGTAACTTCTCTGAAGTCTTCAGAGAAGGACCAAATCTGTATTGCCTCCCGCCTCTGGCAGTACTGCTAGACGCCGGAGCAGACGGAGCGGCTGCGGCTGTCTTCTTTCGTGCTTGCTTACAAGGCGGAGGAGAAGGACTATGACGCTCCGGAGCAGCCGGAGCAGCGGCGGGTCTCTTTCACCCTTGCTGGCGAGGCGGAGAAGGAGGAGGCTGGCTGCTCGGGCGCACCGGCGCAGGCGGAGTGCCGCCACACGCTGGAGAAGGAGGCTGAGTGCCCTGATCATGTTGGAAATATGCCCTAGAGGCAATAATAAATTGGTTATTATTATATTTCCTTGTTCATGATAATCGTTTATTATCCATGCTAGAATTGTATTGATAGGAAACTCAGATACATGTGTGGATACATAGACAACACCATGTCCCTAGTAAGCCTCTAGTTGACTAGCTCGTTGATCAATAGATGGTTACGGTTTCCTGACCATGGACATTGGATGTCGTTGATAACGAGATCACATCATTAGGAGAATGATGTGATGGACAAGACCCAATCCTAAGCCTAGAACAAGATCGTGTAGTTCGTTTGCTAAGAGCTTTTCTAATGTCAAGTATCATTTCCTTAGACCATGAGATTGTTCAATTCCCGGATACCGTAGGAATGCTTTGGGTGTACCAAATGTCACAATGTAACTGGGTGGCTATAAAGGTGCACTACAGGTATCTCCGAAAGTGTCTGTTGGGTTGGCACGAATCGAGACTGGGATTTGTCAATCCGTGTAAACGGAGAGGTATCTCTGGGCCCACTCGATAGGACATCATCATAATGTGCACAATGTGACCAAGGAGTTGATCACGGGATGATGTGTTACGGAACGAGTAAAGAGACTTGCCGGTAACGAGATTGAACAAGGTATCGGGATACCGACGATCGAATCTCGGGCAAGTACTATACCGGTAGACAAAAGGAATTGTATACGGGATTGATTGAATCCTCGACATCGTGGTTCATCCGATGAGATCATCGAGGAGCATGTGGGAGCCAACATGGGTATCCAGATCCCGCTGTTGGTTATTGACCGGAGAGTCGTCTCGGTCATGTCTGCGTGTCTCCCGAACCCGTAGGGTCTACACACTTAAGGTTCGGTGACGCTAGGGTTATAGAGATATTAGTATGCGGTAACCCGAAAGTTGTTCGGAGTCCCGGATGAGATACCAGACGTCACGAGGAGTTCCGGAATGGTCCGGAGGTAAAGATTTATATATGGGAAGTCTTATTTTGGTCGCCGGAAAAGTTTCGCGCATTATCGGTATTGTACCGGGAGTGCCGAAAGGGGTCCGGGGGTCCACCAAGGGGTCTACTTGCCCCGGGGGGCCACATGGGCTGTGGGGTGTGCGCCTTGGCCTATATGGGCCAAGGGCACCAGCCCCAAGAGGCCCATGCGCCAAGAGATAAGGGAAAGGAAGAGTCCTAAAGGGGGAAGGCACCTTCGAGGTGCCTTGGGGAGGATGGACTCCTCCCTGGCCGCACCCTTCCTTGGAGGAAGGGCCAAGGCTGCGCCCCCCTCTCCCTTGGCCCTATATATAGTGGGGGGAGGGAGGGCAGCAATACCTAAGCCCTGGCGCCTCCCTCTCCCTCCCGTGACACATCTCCCTCCTCCCGCAGCGCTTGGCGAAGCCCTGTTGGAATCCCGCTACTTCCACCACCACGCCGTCGTGCTGCTGGATCTCCATAAACCTCTCCTCCCCCCTTGCTGGATCAAGAAGGAGGAGACGTCGCTGCTCTGTATGTGTGTTGAACGTGGAGGTGCCGTTCGTTTGGCGCTAGGATCATCGGTGATTTGGATCACGACGAGTACGACTCCATCAACCCCGTTCTCTTGAACGCTTCCGCTCGCGATCTACAAGGGTATGTAGATGCACTCCTTCCCTCTCGTTGCTAGTAAACTCCATAGATTGATCTTGGTGATGCGTAGAAAATTTTGAATTTCTGCTACGTTCCCCTACAGTGGCATCATGAGCCAGGTCTATGCGTAGTTTCTATGCACGAGTAGAACACAAAGTAGTTGTGGGCGTCGATTTTGTCAATTTACTTGCCGTTACTAGTCTTATCTTGATTCGGCGGCATCGTGGGATGAAGCGGCCCGGACCGACCTTACACGTACTCTTACGTGAGACAGGTTCCACCGACTGACATGCACTAGTTGCATAAGGTGGCTAGCGGGTGTCTGTCTCTCCCACTTTAGTCGGATCGGATTCGATGAAAAGGGTCCTTATGAAGGGTAAATAGAAATTGGCATATCACATTGTGGCTTTTGCGTAGGTAAGAAACGTTCTTGCTAGAATCCCATAGCAGCCACGTAAAATATGCAACAACAATTAGAGGACGTCTAACTTGTTTTTGCAGGGTTTGCTATGTGATGTGATATGGCCAAAAGGATGTGATGAATGATATATGTGATGTATGAGATTGATCATGTTCTTGTAATAGGAATCACGACTTGCATGTCGATGAGTATGACAGCCGGCAGGAGCCATAGGAGTTGTCTTAATTTATTGTATGACCTGTGTGTCAATGAAAACGCCATGTAATTACTTTAGTTTATTGCTAACCGTTAGCCATAGTAGTAGAAGTAATAGTTGGCGAGACAACTTCATGAAGACACGATGATGGAGATCATGATGATGGAGATCATGGTGTCATGCCAGTGACGAAGGTGATCATGCCGCGCCTCGAAGATGGAGATCAGAGGCGCAAGAGGATATTGGCCATATCACGTCACTTTATGATTTGCATGCGATGTTTATCATGTTTACATCTTATTTGCTTAGAACGACGGTAGCATAAATAATATGATCCCTCACTAAAATTTCAAGAGACGTGTTCCCCCTAACTGTGCACCGTTGCGAAGGTTCGTTGTTTCGAAGCACCACGTGATGATCGGGTGTGATAGATTCTAACGTTCGCATACAACGGGTGTTGACGAGCCTAGCATGTACAGACATGGCCTCGGAACACATGCGAAACACTTAGGTTGACTTGACGAGCCTAGCATGTACAAACATGGCCTCGGAACACAAGATATCGAAAGGTCGAACATGAGTCGTATAGTAGATACGATCAACATGGAGATGTTCACCGATGATGACTAGTCCGTCTCACGTGATGATCGGACACGGCCTAGTTTGACTCAGATCATGTATCACTTAGATGACTAGAGGGATGTCTATCTGAGTGGGAGTTCAGTAAATGATCAGATGAACTTAATTATCATGAACATAGTCAAAAGATCTTTGCAAATTATGTCATAGCTTACGCTTTAGTTCTACTGTTTAAGATATGCTCCTAGAGAAAAATTTAGTTGAAAGTTGATAGTAGCAATTATGCGGACTAGGTCCGTAAACTGAGGATTGTCCTCATTGCTGCACAGAAGGCTTATGTCCTTAATGCACCGCTCGACGTGCTGAACCTCAGCGTCGTCTGTAGATGTTGCGAAACATCTGACATACACGTTTTGATGACTACGTGATAGTTCAGTGCGTAATGCTAACGGTTTAGAATTGTGGCACCAAAGACGTTTTTGAAACGTCGCAGAACATATGAGATTTCCGAAGACTGAAATTGAGATTTCAGACTAGTGCCCACGTCAAGAGGTATGAGACCTCTGACAAGTTTCTTAAGCCTGCAGACTAAGGGAGAAAAGCTCAATCGTTGAGCATGTGCTCAGATTGTCTGAGTACCACAATCGCTTGAATCGAGTGGGAGTTAATCTTCCAGATGAGATAGTGATGGTTCTCCATAGTCAGTGCCACCAAGCTATTAGAGCTTCGTGATGAACTATAACATATCAGGGATAGACATAATGATCCTTGAGCAACTCGCGATGTTTGACACCGCGAAAGTAGAAATCAAGAAGGAGCATCAATTGTTGATGGTTAGTAAAACCACTAGTTTCTAGAAGGGCAAGGGCAAAAGGGATACTTCATGAAACAGCAAATCATTTGCTGCTCTAGTGGAGAATCCCAAGGTTGAACCCAAACCCGAGACTAAGTGCTTCTGTAATGAGGGAAACGGTCACTGAAGCAAAACTGCCCTAGATGCTTGGTAGATGAGAAGGCAGGCAAGGTCGACAGAAGTATATTGGATATACATTATATGAATGTGTACTTTACTAGTACTCCTAGCAGCACCAGGGTATTAGATACCGGTTCGGTTGCTAAGTGTTAGTAACTCGAAATAAAAGCTGCGGAATAAACGGAGACTAGCTAAAGGTGAGATGACGATATGTGTTGGAAGTGTTTCCAAGGTTGATGTGATCAAGCATCGCATGCTCCCTCTACCATCGAGATTGGTGTTTGCGTTGAGCATAAACATGATTGGATTATGTTTATCGCAATACGGTCATTCATTTAAGGAGAATAATGGTTACTCTGTTTACTTGAATAATACCTTCAATGGTCTTGCACCTAAAATGAATCTCGATCGCAGTGATACACATGTTCGTGCCAAAAGACATAAAATAGTAATGATAGTACCACATACTTGTGGCACTGCCATTTGAGTCATATTGGTATAGAACGCATGAAGAAGCTCCATGTAGATGGATCTTTGGATTCACTCATTTTTGAAAAGATTGAGACATGCGAACCATGTCTATTGGTATATATGCATGAAGAAACTCCATGCAGATGGATCGTTTGGACTCACTTGATTTCGAATCACTTGAGACATGCAAATCATACTACATGGGCAAGATGACTGAAAGGCCTCGTTTTCAGTAAGATGGAACAAGAGAGCAGCTTGTTGGAAGTAATACATTTGATGTGTGCAGTCCAATGAGTGCTGAGGCATGCAGTGGATATCGATATGTTCTTACTTCACGGATGATTTGAGTAGATGCTGAGAATATTTACTTGATAAAACACAAGTCTGAATTATTGAAAGGTTCAAGTAATTTCAGAGTGAAGTTGAAGATCGTCGTGACAAGAGGATAAAATGTCTATGATATGATCATAGAGATATCTGAGTTATGAGTCTGGCACACAATTAAGACATTGTGGAAAGTGTTTCACAATTAATACCGCCTGAAACACCACAGTGTGATGGTGTGTCCGAACATCATAACTGCACCCTATTGGATATGGTGCATACCATGATGTCTCTTATCGAATTACAACTATCGTTTATGGGTTAGGCTTTAGAGACAACCACATTCACTTTAAATAGGGCACCACGCAATTCCGTTGAGACGACACCGTTTGGAGAAACCTAAGTTGTCGTTTCTTAAAAGTTTGGGGCTGCGATGCTTATGTGAAAAAGTTTCAGGCTAATAAGCTCGAACCCAAAGCGGATAAATGCATCTTCGTAGAATACCCAAAACAGTTGGGTATACCTCCTATTTCAGATCTGGAAGCAAAAGTAATTGCTTCTAGAAACGAGTCCTTTCTCGAGGAAAAGTTTCTCTCGAAAGAATTGAGTGGGAGGATGGTGGAGACTTGATAAGGTTATTGAACCGTCACTTCAACTAGTGTGTAGCAGGGCACAGGAAGTTGTTCCTGTGGCACCTACACCAATTGAAGTGGAAGCTTATGATAGTGATCATGAAACTTCGGATCAAGTCACTACCAAACCTCGTAGGACGACGAGGATGCGTGCTACTTCAGAGTGGTACGTGATCCTGTCTTAGATATCATGTTGTTAGACAATACTGAACCTACGAGCTATGGAGAAGCGATGGTGGGCCCATATTCCGACAAATGGTTAGAAGCCATGAAATCCGAGATAGGATCCATGTATCAGAACAAAGCATGGACTTTGGTGAACTTGCCCGATGATCAGCAAGCCATTGAGATAAATGGATCTTTAAGAAGAAGACGGACGTGGACGGTAATGTTACCGTCTATGAAGCTCGACTTGTGGCAAAGAGTATTTTCACAAGTTCAAGGAGTTGACTACGATGAGATTTTCTCATCCGTAGCGATGCTTAAGTCCGTCGGAATCATGTTAGCATTAGCTGCATTTATGAAATCTGGCAGATGGATGTCAAAAACAAGTTTCCTTACCAGTTTTCGTAAGGAAAGGTTGTATGTGATACAATCAGAAAGGTTTTGTCGATCCTAAGGATGCTAAAAGGTATGCTAGCTCCAGCGATCCTTCCATGGACTAGAAGCAAGCATCTCGGAGTCAGAATATACGCTTTGATGGAGTGATCAAAGTTTTTGGGTTTATACAAAGTTTGTTAGAAACTTGTATTTACAATAAAGTGAGTGGGAGCGCTACAACATTTCTGATAAGTATATGTGAATGACATATTGTTGATCCGAAATGATGTAAAATTTCTGGAAAGCATAAAGGGTTGTTTGAAAGGAGTTTTTCAAAGGAAGACCTGGATAAAGCTGCTTACATATTGGGCATCAAGATCTATAGAGATAGATCAAGACGCCTGATGATACTTTCAAAGAACGCACACCTTGACATGATTTTGAAAGAGTTCAAAATAGATCAGCAAAGAAGGAGTTCTTGGCTGTGTTACAAGGTGTGAGTATTGAGTAAGACTCAAGACCTGACCACGGCAGAAGAAAGAGAAAGGACGAAGGTCGTCCCCTATGCTTTAGACGTAGGCTCTATAGTATGCTATGTTGTGTACCGCACATGAAGTGTGCCTTGCCATGAGTTGGTCAAGGGGTACAATAGTGACCGGGAATGGATCACATGACAGCGGTCGAACTTATCCTTAGTATCTAGTGGACTAAGGAATTTTCTCGATTATGGAGGTGAAAAGGAGTTCGTCGTAAAGGGTTACGTCGATGGAGACTTTGACACTAATCCGGATGACTCTGAGTAGTAAACCGAATTCGTATAGTAGAGCAGTTATTTGAAATGGCTCCAAGTAGCGCGTGGTAGCATCCACAAGATGACATAGATATTCGTAAAGCACACACAGATCTGAAAGGTTCAGACCCGTTGACTAATAACCTCTCTCACAAGCATAACATGATCAAACCAGAACTCATTGAGTGTTAATCACATAGTGATGTGAACTAGATTGTTGACTCTAGTAAACTCTTTGGATGTTGGTCACATGGTGATGTGACCTGTGAGTGTTAATCACATGGTGATGTGAACTAGATTATTGACTCTAGTGCAAGTGGGAGACTGTTGGAAATATGCCCTAGAGGCAATAATAAATTGGTTATTATTATATTTCCTTGTTCATGATAATCGTTTATTATCCATGCTAGAATTGTATTGATAGGAAACTCAGATACATGTGTGGATACATAGACAACACCATGTCCCTAGTAAGCCTCTAGTTGACTAGCTCGTTGATCAATAGATGGTTACGGTTTCCTGACCATGGACATTGGATGTCGTTGATAACGAGATCACATCATTAGGAGAATGATGTGATGGACAAGACCCAATCCTAAGCCTAGCACAAGATCGTGTAGTTCGTTTGCTAAGAGCTTTTCTAATGTCAAGTATCATTTCCTTAGACCATGAGATTGTGCAACTCCCGGATACCGTAGGAATGCTTTGGGTGTACCAAATGTCACAACGTAACTGGGTGGCTATAAAGGTGCACTACAGGTCTCTCCGAAGGTGTCTGTTGGGTTGGCACGAATCGAGACTGGGATTTGTCACTCCGTGTAAACGGAGAGGTATCTCTGGGCCCACTCGATAGGACATCATCATAATGTGCACAATGTGACCAAGGAGTTGATCACGGGATGATGTGTTACGGAATGAGTAAAGAGACTTGCCGCTAACGAGATTGAACAAGGTATCGGGATACCGACGATCGAATCTCGGGCAAGTACTATACCGGTAGACAAAAGGAATTGTATACGGGATTGATTGAATCCTTGACATCGTGGTTCATCCGATGAGATCATCGAGGAGCATGTGGGAGCCAACATGGGTATCCAGATCCCGCTGTTGGTTATTGACCGGAGAGTCGTCTCGGTCATGTCTGCGTGTCTCCCGAACCCGTAGGGTCTACACACTTAAGGTTCGGTGACGCTAGGGTTATAGAGATATTAGTATGTGGTAACCCAAAAGTTGTTCGGAGTCCCGTATGAGATACCGGACATCACGAGGAGTTCCGGAATGGTCCGGAGGTAAAGATTTATATATGGGAAGTCTTATTTTGGTCGCCGGAAAAGTTTCGCGCATTATCGGTATTGTACCGGGAGTGCCGAAAGGGGTCCGGGGGTCCACCAAGGGGTCTACTTGCCCCGGGGGGGCACATGGGCTGTGGGGTGTGCGCCTTGGCCTATATGGGCCAAGGGCATCAGCCCCAAGAGGCCCATGCGCCAAGAGATAAGGGAAAGGAAGACTCCTAAAGGGGGAAGGCACCTCCGAGGTGCCTTGGGGAGGATGGACTCCTCCCTGGCCGCACCCTTCCTTGGAGGAAGGGCCAAGGCTGCGCCCCCCCTCTCCCTTGGCCCTATATATATGGGGGGGGAGGGCAGCAATACCTAAGCCCTGGCGCCTCCCTCTCCCTCCCGTGACACATCTCCCTCCTCCCGCGGCGCTTGGCGAAGCCATGTTGGAATCCCGCTACTTCCACCACCACGCCGTCGTGCTGCTGGATCTCCATCAACCTCTCCTCCCCCCTTGCTGGATCAAGAAGGAGGAGACGTTGCTGCTCCGTATGTGTGTTGAACGCGGAGGTGCCGTCCGTTTGGCGCTAGGATCATCGGTGATTTGGATCACGACGAGTACGACTCCATCAACCCCGTTCTCTTGAACTCTTCCGCTCGCGATCTACAAGGGTATGTAGATGCACTCCTTCCCTCTCGTTGCTAGTAAACTCCATAGATTGATCTTGGTGATGCATAGAAAATTTTGAATTTCTGCTACGTTCCCCTACAGATCACTCGCCGGAGGAGGAGGCGTAGTGCCCTGACTCACCGGAGGAGGAGGAGGAGGCGGAGGCGTCCAGTTCGGCAGGTTGATGAGCTCCTTCCGCCATAGGCATGGAGTCTTCAGAGAAGAACCCAGCCGAGTCTCCCCTTCACCCGTAGGGTGGTCAAGCTAGAGGTCCTCAAATCCGTCCGTTATTTGATCCACCATCACCCTAGCATATCCTTCTGGAATCAGCCGGCAGTGGTAGGTTGCGCCAGGTTCAGTAGGTAAAACAGAGCCAACAGCCGCCTTGACTTTGAATGTCATCCATTGCGTCATAAGGTGGCAATGTTGAGACTCCGTGATAGCATCCACGGGGTAGCTAGCAGGAGCCATGAAGACAGGCTCCTGCTGAAGCTGCTCGGTGGAAGCCACGCTGCTTCTCCGCTAAGATGGCGGGGTAGCTTCGGGGGAAGCTTTGGCAGGTCGCTTGCTGCGATTTGCTTCTCGTTCCTCTATCACTAGTACCCTTGCATGCAGCGCCTGCAGTTGGGTATGCTCCACTTTCTTCCTCCTCTCCTGGCATTTGTAACCGCCTGCGTCCGGAAACCCAACCTTCCACGGAACGGAGCCTGGCGTGCCTCGTGTCCGTCCAGGGTGCTCAGGATTCCCTAGGGCCATTGTGAGCTCGTCGTGCTCTCTGTCTGGAACGAACGTCCCTTGCTGGGCTGCCTCGATATACTCCTGAATCCTCGTGACTGGTATTCTCAGTTGCTCGTCCGTCCAAACGCACTTCCCTGATACAGGGTCTAAGGTTCCGCCAGCCCCGAAGAACCAAGTCCGGCAACGGTCTGGTCACCTGAATGTCTCTGGTTCGACCCCTTTATCAAGCAGGTCATTCTCAGCCTTGGCCCACAACGGCCGGGCTTTGAGGTAGCCACCTGACCCCGTGCGATGGTGAAGCTTCTTCTTCGCAACATTCTTCTTGTTTGTCACTGACATCTTCTTACTCTTGTCCGATGTCTTGTGGGACACAAATGCGGGCCAGTGATCTCTGATCTTCTCATACCGGCCGATGAATTCTGGTGTCTCTTCTTTGTCGACAAATCTTTTCAGCTCATTCTTCCACCTCTTGAATAGTTCTGCCATCTTCTTAAGAGCATGAGACTTGATCAGTTGCTCTTTAACTGGCTTCTCCGGATCCTCCTCTGGCGGTAGGGTGAAATTTTCCTTCAGCGCGGTCCAAAGATCTTCTTTCTGCATATCGGAGACATAAGACACCTCAGGGTCTAATTTAGCCGGCTTTAACCATTGGTGGATGCTGATCGGGATCTTGTCCCTAACAAGAACCCCGCACTGAGCAGCAAATGCTTCCTTTGTCCGGATGGGTTCACTCGGCATGCCATCGCGCGCAACTTCTATGATTTCAAACCTTTTATCCGAGCGCAACTTTTTTCTTCGGGCCTCGTCTCTTTACCGAAGTTGTGCTCGATCCGGAGGGTTAGAAAAAAGAAGAAAGACGAGAGTTCATTAATATATGTGTACATACCAAAAACAATTAATGCATCAATTATCTAGCTATAGTCAGCACATGCTTAATTAATATATATACCTGGCCAGACTCCGTTCGGTCACCGGAGCCGTCATCACGGTGTCCTTCTTGCACAGGCATTGGGTCACCGGAGCCATCATGATCATGTCCTTCCTCCTCCATTGTTCGATCACCGTAGTCTGCTTCTTCACCCTCTCCTTCCAGACCATCGGTGTCGTTGAGAAACGACAAGATGGCCTCACTTCCGTGTGCGATTATGTCCCCCAACATCGCTTCTTTTGCTTCATCTCGGGGCCGGGGTCCATAGTTTCTGCAAATTTTTACAACATGGCAATTATTATTCAAACATGACAGATGGATATATTACTGGCAAACGTAGAACTAGCTAGCTAATCACAATAAGGAATCATATTAATTAGTGGCCTCGACGCTGCTTCTCTAGGGTTTGGGGTGGCCTCGATCGGCAACGCTTCAAGGGTTTGGGGTGGCCTCGACAACGCTTCAAGGGTTTGGGGTGGCCTCGAAGACAACGCTCTTTTAACTTGGTAAATTTGGGTGGCCTCGAGAGAGTTTGTCGGGTAGAGGCGCGGCGGGAGGGGGTAGGAGACCGACATCGTTTTTTTCTACGGTTTGGGTGTCCTCGAGAGTTTTGGTCGAGCGAGAGGGCCGGGGGGTGCTCCCGTGGTATAAGTTATCATGGTCGAGAGGGGGTATATATATCGACCGCCCATCATGTCGAAGTTATTTTGGAACGGAGTTCCCGATAAAAATTAAGAAGAGGAAGTAGAAGATAAAAAAAGAGGAGAAGAAGAAAAAAAAAGGAGAAGAAGAAGGAATAGAGGAGAAGAAGAAAAAATAGACTCTATTTTTTCTTCTTCTCCTCTATTCCTTCTTCTTCTCCTCTTATTTTTCTTCTTCTTTCTCTTTTTAGTTCATTCCTTCTTCCTTTCTTCCTAGCTAGATATATAAAACTTTTCTAAAAAATGTTATCGGGGAGGGGGTATATCGACCTCCCCTCATGTTGAAATTATCGGGGAGGGGGCATATCGACCCCCACCCCCCTCATCATGCATATATAGCTACCACATACATATATACATTGAAAAAAAATTACATATATGCAACAAAAACATTAATACACATATGAACAAAAAAATACATATATGAACAAAAACATGCTGTGAACAAAAAAATTAATGTAGTAAATCTAATAAGAAATTAATCTAATAAAAAACATGCTCTGAACTTACATATAGCCACATACATACAAATATACATTTTATATATATGAACAAAAAATTAATCTAATACAAAATAAAAATAGAGCCAGACCGGCGTGGCGGCTCACAGCGGGGGCGTCTGGCAATGGCGATAGCGGGGGAGGCGAGGGCGCCGGCGCGCGGGGGCAGGCCGCGGGGCAGGGCCGGCGCGGCGATGGCGTGGTCGGGGGCAGGGGCGGCGCGGCGACGGAGTCGAAGGCAGGGCTGGCGCGGCGACGGCGTTAGAGGCAGGGGCGGTGCGGCGACGGCGTCGGAGGCAGGGGCGGCACGGCGACGGCGTCGGAGGCAGGGCGATGACGGCTGATACGTCTCCGTCGTATCTATATTTTTTATTGTTCCATGCCAATATTATTCGACGTTCATATACTTTTGGCAACTTTTTATACTATTTTTGGGACTAACTTATTGATCCAGTGCCCAGTGCCAGTTCCTGTTTGTTGCATGTTTTATGTTTCGCGGAAACCCCATATCAAACGGAGTCCAAACGGGATAAAAACGGACAGAGAATTATTTTGGAATATTTGTGATTTTTGGGAAGTAAAATCAACGCGAGACGGTGCCCGAGGTGGCCACGAGGGTGGGGCCCACGCCCACTCCAGGCAGGCACGCCCCCCACCATCGTGGGCCCCTCGTAAGGCGGTTGATGCTCTACTTTGGCCGCAAGAAAGCTAATTTTTGGAAAAAGATCTGGGCGAAGGTTTCAATCCAATCGGAGTTACGGATCTCCATATATACACGAAACGGTGAAAGGGCAGGAGGGAGGAACGCAGAAACAGAGAGAGACAAAGAGACAGATCCAATTTCAGAGGGGCTCTCGCCCCTCCCACGCCATGGAGGCCAAGGACCAGAGGGGAAACCCTTCTCCCATCTAGGGAGGAGGTCAAGGAAGAAGAAGACGAAGGGCCCCCCTCTCCCCTTCTCTTCCGGTGGCGCTGGAACGCCGCCGTGGCCATCATCATCACCGCAATTTTCACCAACAACTTCACCGCCATCATCACCAACTCTTCCCCCCTCTATGCAGCGGTGTAACCTCTCTCTTACCCGCTGTAATCTCTACTTAAACATGGTGCTCAATGCTATATATTATTTCCCAATGATGTATGGCTATCCTATGATGTTTGAGTAGATCCGTTTTGTCCTATGGGTTATTTGATGATCAAGATTGGTTTGAGTTGCATGTTTTATTATTGGTGCTGTCCTATGGTGCTCTCCGTGTCACGCAAGCGTGAGGGATTCCCGCTGTAGGGTTTGCAATATGTTCATGCTTTGCTTATGGTGGGTGGCGTGAGTGACAGAAGCACAGACCCGAGTAAGTAGGTTGTTTGCATATGGGATAAAGAGGACTTGATGCTTTAATGCTATGGTTGGGTTTTACCTTAATGATCTTTAGTAGTTGCGGATGCTTGCTAGAGTTCCAATCATAAGTGCATATGATCCAAGTAGAGAAAGTATGTTAGCTTATGCCTCTCCCTCAAATAAAATTACAATAATGATTACCGGTCTAGTTATCGATTGCCTAGGGACAAATTACTTTCTCGTGACAAAAAGCTCTCTACTAAAACTAATTTAGTTGTGTCTTTATCAAAACAACCCCTACTTTTTATTTACGCGCTCTTTATTATCTTGAAAACCTATCCAACAACACCTACAAAGTACTTCTAGTTTCCTACTTGTTTTAGGTAAAGCGAACGTTAAGCGTGCGTAGAGTTGTATCGGTGGTTGATAGAACTTGAGGGAATATTTGTTCTACCTTTAGCTCCTCGTTGGGTTCGACACTCTTATTTATCGAAAGAGGCTACAATTGATCCCCTATACTTGTGGGTTATCAACAGCGACGGCGACGAGGAGCAGCGCTGGGGCGTCGGGCACGAACTAACTGTGAAGTTGTGAAATTTTCACAAGTCTAGCTTAAATACAAAGAGCATTGGTACCGGTTCGTGGCAGCAACCGGGACGAATGCTACCTTTAGTCCCGGTTGGTGCCACCAACCGTGACCAAAGGTCAGTTTTCGGCAGCCCAAAGGGCGGGAAGCGGCGGCCTTTGGTATCGGTTGGTGGCACCAACCGGGACTAAAGGGTGGGCATTGGTACCGGTTGGCGCCACCAACCGGGACCAAAGGCCCCGTGCCGCTGCGCCCGCGACGAAAGTTTAGTCCCACCTCGCTAGTTGAGAGGGGCGCGCAGTGATTTATAAGCCCCACTGCCGCACCCCTCTCGAACTCCTCTCCATTGCAGGCTTACGGGCCTAATTGTCACTGCTATGCCCGATGGGCCTACTGGGCCTTCTGCGGGCCTGAATCCTAGCCCATCGTTGGGTTTCTAGTTGTATTCAGGCCGTGGTGGCCCAGTAGGTGGCATATTTTTTTGCCTGTTTTTTGTTTTCTTTTTTGCTTTATTTATTTTGTTTTGTTTCTACTTACAACAAAAAACTTATTTATTTTATTTTATTTTGTTTCTAATTACTTATTTATTTTACTTTATGATAATTTTTTGCTATTAAAGTTTCTAACAAAAAAGTTCTTTATGAAAATTCTTTTTGCTTTTAATGATTTTGAACAAAAAATACTTCGATAATTTTAGTTGCATCAATTTTATATAATTTTAGTTTCAATAATACTAGAGGTTGCTTATAATGTTTTGAACAGAAAATACTTTGATAATTTTAGTTTCATAAATTTTATTAATGTTATTAAAGTTTATTTTATTTTGTTTCCACTTATATATTTTATTAAAGTTTATATTATTTTGTTTCTAGTTACTTATTTATTTTATTTGTTATTTTTCATGCACCATTTTTATGCATTTACTGATTATTTTGAGCTATAAGACCCTGAAATTGAAAAGCATTTCAAATGAACTCTGAAAAGGTTGAAAGTTGGCATGGTATCATCATTTGACCCACATAGCATGTGCAAGAAAGTAGAGAGGGTTACGGCAAAAAGTGGATGCACTTCGTGTACAAAACGGACAATCTCTTTCGTAGTATCAGGGTTTCATACAGAAACTCGTCTGTTACAAAGGGATTTCATTTTTTTAACTTATTTGAACTCCAGAGTTTTTCTGTGTTCAAAATTCACCATTCAAAGCCACATCATCAATTTCAACCCTTTCTGACTTCATTTGTTAGTTTTTCATGCATTTACTGATTGTTTTGAGCTGTAAGACCCTGAAATTGAAAAGCATTTCAAATGAACTCTGAAAAGGTTGAAAGTTGGTATGGTATCATCATTTGACCCATATAGCATGTGCAAGAAAGTAGAGAGGGTTACGGCAAAAAATGGATGCACTTCGTGTACAAAACGGACAATCTCTTTCGAAGTATCAAGGTTTCATACGAAAACTCGTCTGTTACAAAGGGATTTCATTTTTTTAACTTATTTGAACTCCAGAGTTTTTCTATGTTCAAAATGCACCATTCAAAGCCACATCAACAATTTTCAACCCTTTCTGACTTCATTTGTTATTTTTCATGCATTTACTGATTATTTTGAGCTATAAGACCCTGAAATTGAAAAGCATTTCAAATGAACTCTGAAAAGGGTGAAAGTTGGCATGGTATCATCATTTGACCCACATAGAATGTGCAAGAAAGTAGAGAGGGTTACGGCAAAAAGTGGATGCACTTCGTGTACAAAACGGACAATCTCTTTCGAAGTATCAGGGTTTCATACGGAAACTCGTCTGTTACAAAGGGATTTCATTTTTTTAACTTATTTGAACTCCAGAGTTTTTCTGTGTTCAAAATGCACCATTCAAAGCCACATCATCAATTTTCAACCCTTTCTGACTTCATTTGTTATTTTTCATGCATTTACTGGCTATTTTGAGCTATAAGACCCTGAAATTGATAAGTGACCAAATTAATAGAAGTTCATCATCACATTAAAACCAAAGTACATACATAGTTCTCATTGAACAACATATATAGCTCTACAGAGCATATAATTAAACCATACATTGAAATGATGTAAAACATTTCAATGCAACAAGAAATGCAATCATAATCGCAACCAAGGTAACAATTGATCCAACTGCATAATAATACCAAGCCTCGGTATGAATGGCATATTTTCTAATCTTTCTAATCTTCAACCGCATTGCATCCATCTTGATCTTGTGATCATCGACGACATCCGCAACATGCAACTCCAATATCATCTTCTCCTCCTCAATTTTTTTTATTTTTTCCTTCAAGTAATTGTTTTCTTCTTCAACTAAATTTAACCTCTCGACAATAGGGTCGGTTGGAATTTCCGGTTCAACCACCTCCTAGATAAATAAAATATATGTCACATTGGTCGGCATAATTGTCATAAACAATAAATGAACCAAATAGTTATAAAAAGATAATATATATATACCACATCCGAATCATAGACAAGAGGAGGGATGATGGGGGCGGATACCAAAACCATCGCACTATATAATAACAAGGAATAATAAAAGTAAGAAAATTAGACAAGTATCTATCTGAAGTAAGATTTTTTTTTTCTTTCAGAAAGAAGATAAGAACAAGAGAGGCTCACCACGGTGGTGCGGGCGATCGACGGCGGTGAAGACGGGGACGGGACGTGACGGACTGCTAAAACATGGACAAATCTCGGGGAAAATGGAGCTCGGAGGTCGAGTTTCTAGAGGAGAAAGATTAACTAGTGTGGCTCAGACATTTCATCGAACACCTCATGTGCATAGGAGGTGAACTAGAGCACCCAAATGCCCTCCCCTCACCGGCCAAAAAAAACAGAGCACTGTGGAGTGCTCTGCTGTGGCGATGGGGTATATATAGGCAGCTCCTTTGTCACGGTTCGTGGCTGAAACCGGGACTAAAGCCCAGCCATCTGTCCCGGTTCAAGCCAAGAACCGGGACCAATGGTTGTGGGCCAGGAGCGAGTCACATTGGTCCAGGTTCGGGCCTAGAACCGGGACAAATGGGTCCCCATGAACCGGGACCAATGCCCACGAGACCCCGGCCGCCCCCCTGGGCTAACGAACCAGGACGAATGCCCCCATGGGTCCCGGTTCGTGACTGAACCGGGACTAATGGGCTTGCCCTGCCCGAACCAAAGCCCTGTTTTCTACTAGTGCATGGATATAAATGAATGGATCCGACTTTCTGTAACACTAGTTCGGCTTACGCTGACTATTTTTCTCATTCAACGAAACCTGGCATGCCATCGTGACATGATACGGGCAAGGGTAATAACATAGCCGGCTGCTAGTTCTATCTTTGTGAAAAATCATCTAGTATATATAGCGAACCTAAATGTCCACTCATATAGTAGTTGCTTGCTCTATGGAAGCGGCGATTCGATGCCCAAGCGCAAATGCTCTCGAAATCGTCATCCCTGCACCCTATAGGATCATCGAATCCATAGCAATAAGCCTTGTTTGAAGAGGTTCGTATACGAAACGCCTGTAAATTCTACTTGAAGCAGGAGAATCAATTAAGCAAGATTCGAAAGCTACAATTTCGCCTCTCCCATCAATAGGTTTAGCTAGAGCATTTATAACACGACCCAAGTTATATACGCTCACGGGCATCTGAGCAATTCTTCCTGTTGCTTTTACAAAACTTCCCTCTCCGTTTTGTGACTTGGGATCCGAAATAATAGCGCTGACATGACTGATAGGAGGCGGGGTAAAAAAACGCGGTTCACGATATACGGTAGTGGTTCGTTTCTGGGACCGTATCATAGTAGTGGCACGGAGGACGCGTGCTGCCTGTTTCAGTTGTTGCTTTATTTATAAAGCGGGGTGAAAGCCTGTTTCGAGAGGACGCGCGCGGCCGTCCTAGTGCGTGGACCAGGTCATGACGAAATATCCGAGCCGGGGATAAGATAAGGAGCTCCGAACGTTAGCGAAAATCTGAGCCGTTTTTTGGGACGTCGCTGTCCCACAGGCGAACATTTTAAGAAGTTCTTGAACTTTTTTTATTTTGCTAACAAATTTTGAAAACATGATTTTTTTGTAATTTGTGAACAAATTTTGAAAACAGGAATATGTTTTTAATTAATAAATAAAATTTTAAAATACAAGCATTTTTGAAAATTTTAAAATTCTAAACCTTTTGAATTTTCAAACATAAGCGAACAAATTTCAAAAAAATATATTTTTTGGAATTTCTGAAAATAATTCAAAACTGGAACGTTTAATGAAAAAATAAAAATGCGAACATGTTTAAGTTTCTGAATTGTTGAAAAATAAAATGGAAAATGAAAGAAAATAAAAAAAAGGAAAAAGAATACGAGAAAACAAAAAAGAAACAGAAAAAAAGCTGTTTAAGAACCTTACATAAGGTTCCCAAAACCGTAAAAAAAACCGGCTTGGAACCTATATATAATCACCAAAAACTGTATGTTAACAAAAATACCACTTATTAGTGTTCAATAATACAAAGTGTTGCAAATAAACGCTTCATGCCAATAAAAAGCAAATGTACAACAATGAATCCAATAATGGAAAATAAAAATAAAATAAAATGGTCTCATCTCAACCCCCTCTCGGTCCGTTGTAGATCATTAACAAAACCAGTGGTGTTTTCTTAGTGTTTAGTCAACTATATTATCTGAATGTGCAGTACTCCTTGTGTAACTAACCAATACGGAAACTACTTTAGGGCTGGGATGATGATCTAGCGGTAGAGTTGGCCAGCTCCTTGTCAGCATTATCCATTCTTGAGTCAAAGGCGTGCATCTCCTCGTATTGCCGGTCTTTCACCTACGCATCAAGCATAACAACAATTAATATTCTCATGAAATATATTGTGTTACCTTAATCAATTAGTACTATGTAATGTCAATATTTGTATAAAAAAATTAAATGTACATATCTGCATACCTTAGCCCTGCTTCCTTGCTTTTCTCCGTTACCCTGCATGCCAATCGAGGGAGTAACACAGAAAAATTAAAAGAGCGCATCTGAGAGCATGCCACGCACGCAAGATATGCTTCATATGTAAAATGTTCATGCTTTAAGTGGTTGTGGTGTAGTAAGTTGCTTAAACAATTTGTGATGTATGACTTTGTGCTTGATAAATATTATATCAGCACCTTTTAATTATCAGTGCTCAGTCAGGAAGACACAGCAGTACAATCCTTCCTACGCAGTGAAAATTCAATATATTTTGCTAAACATCTTTCCAAATGAACATGCTTTAAGCTCCATAATACAGTATCTTTCTTGCGGCCTCTTGATGCTCGTTGTGTTTTTATTCTCTTGATTCTCCATTTTAAGCCAAACAAATTCACCCTTTAAAAAAAAACTTTCTTGCGGGAAAAAGGGATGCAACTCAATCAAAACGCGTGGATGGGTTCCTGGCCTCGTGGTAAGAGCGCCATGATGTCTCTCGGCCGACTCGAGTTTGAATCTGTGTAGGCAAGCACTTGGTAAAGTTACGTTACCTGATCTCTGAGTGTGGGAACTGCATGATGGACAACATACTGTGCGTCCACGATGCCAAATTGCTCTTCAGGGTCCTGCCAGTTAAAAACAGGAAAAAAAAGTGAGCCATGTCAGGTGTGCACAATTTTTCAAAGCGATTTTCTGGATAACTCAAGCGTTCTTCAGTGAATCTATAAAAATGCTGCATGTATCTCTGGTCAAGTAATTACGTACGTCGACACATCTCCAGAAGTTGAAGTCGAGACCCCATCCATGAACCAGATCATTCTGAAATAAATAAATAAATAATAAGTTCTTCATTTTAGTTTGAGACAAAATTAAAGGTGGTTCAAATAATAATCCAGAATTAACTATGAGCAACGAACAAAATCAACCTGGATCATATGCCACACGCATCTCCAAGCATCCCTTGAGAAGACTGGCGCCATCACCTCCACGAACCTGCCCATGCATGCATGCTTCTTCATCTTAGTAACTTATAAGATTTTCATACACCTGACACAAGGTGAAGAACTTGTGTTGATGATGATCGATTACCCGCTGCACGGCCGCTGGTGCACGTCGGGGCACTTCTCCCCCCCTGCATCCGTCCTGTGTCGTTCAAGCATGCATGCCAGATTAATTAATCATCATATGGAATGCAGAATCAGCGTGCATGCTTACTTGTGCACCTCGCCGGAGTTTCTCTTGACGGAGACGTCGTACGCCTTGTGCCCCTTGGTGGCGTCCAGCCCCGGCTGCGAGATCTCCAGCCCGTGCTTCTTCACGATGTTGATGTACCTGCAACCGCCCGCCCACAGTCTCTCAATGATCAAATTTCAGAGCTAGCTAGATTCAGAAAGCAGCCACACGAATGGACATGGATGATCGGCGATGATCCTACGCTTCGGCGGTGAAGTTGTCGACGCCGAGGTCCTCGTCCCACAGGAAGACGTAGTCGTACGGCGCCACGATGCTCGGGTGAAGGAACCTCTTGGCGAACCACCTTCGTCAATCATCATTCAGACATTGCAGGTCAGAAATGTCTGAAGATTGCCGGGACTAATGACTGAAGAACGAAAATGTTGGAGACAGGCACGGTGCTCTCACCATTTGGTCTGCTTCCTGGCGCTGACATGAACGGCCTCCTTGGACCACTGGAACTCGTCGTCCCACTCCGTCGTGTGGCCGTCGTAGTGGAACAGCACCACGTCGAAGTTGTCCGAGAACTGCGTTATGTGCAGTCCAGTGTCATCTGACCGTTATTATGTAAAAGTCAAGTACTAGTATTGATCAAAGTTCAGAAACCACTTCTTGGTTCCTTCTTAATTACCTTTTGAACAGTTGCATTGACATTGGCCCTTTCCTTGTACCCTACCGCCATTGTCAGGAGGTACTTTCGAACCGGCGTGTCCTGCGCATCGCACACCGCAACAAGTTATTCAGAGTAAGCTTAGCTAGAATTGAGACACGAATTCAGGGTTCAGAGAAGGCGAGAAAGACCTTCGTAGGGGATCCCCATAGCCGGCGCAGGTGAAGATCGGACTCCGAGACCACGATGCCCGGCGGTAACCTCCCTGCGCCTTCAGGCTTCCTTGCAACATTCACAATCTGCAGAAATGCAGATTTGTTTAGATCATCTGCAAACATGTACTGTTAATTCTTCACAAAGTTCAAACTGGATTGTTTCTGAAAGTTCAGAACAGCAAGTATGCATGTAATGTACCCCTGAAGTGGCATTTGAGGTGCTACTGCTGTTTCTGAGTAATGGTGCCCACAGTCTCCCCAGGAAGCTGTCACTGGAGCTGGAGTTGGTGCTGCCACTCCAAGGCAGTACGCCGCACTGAAGCTGCATACATACATGACCAATCTTACTATCATGATGCCAAGTTAATTTGAAGCAAATATACCAAGATAAAAACATTTGCTGTTTCTTATCATACATTGGGCGTCATCGATGCCGGGAAAGAAAAGCCGAGGACGAACCCCAACAACACCATGGGTAACGCCAACAGAACCGGGACTAATCTCATCCTCACTGCATATATTACAGTCACCTCGGAAATTTTAAGAATGAACACGAATTTATATATGTAACAAGATTCTGGTTCTACAAGGCAGACACTTACAAGATCGATATCGATCGATGACGGCCTCTGCTTCGGGCGCGGGCAGGAAGGGCAGGAAGAACAGAGAAATTTCTTCTGGTGCGATTTATGCCATGATATTATTACGATCTACTGCCCGAGGACGACGACGACTCTGTAGCCAGCGCGTGTCTTTGATCCGAAGGAACATGGTGGAGTAGGGAGGAGGAAAAGATCGGTAGTCTGCCTTAGACGCGCATCCAGAGCATATGCGCAGTTGACTTCCCTCAAAAAGCAGTCCTGGTTGGATCATATGGAAGCAAAATGGAAGCTAATCTGGAGAAGATGAGCTCATATACGGCATGGTGTGGAGCCTGCCTGGTTTAGGAGCCGGTGATAGACCAATGACTCTGTAATTTACACATCGGCGACGATGATCGTGCCTCTGATTTGGGTAATGTGAGCAGCAGGCGGCGCCTGTTCCTTGGAGTGCCCGCATGATAGACATGGTGTGACGTATAAATACGTTTGTGGTTTCGGCAGCGTTAACGTGATGGTTACTTTTTTATTAGAGCATCCAACAGCCGCGTCAAAAGATGCGCACACGGTAAATTGACTTTTTAGCGCGCGCGGGACGTTTTCGCGCGCTCCAGCGGTGGCGGGAAACTAGCGCGCGGGAAAAGATTGCGCGCGCTACATTTGGCGCTCCACGTTCAGCGCGCCTATAAATTGCAGCGCCCTCTAGCGCTCTCTTCATCTCTCAATCGCCCTCTGCCGCCGACACGCCACCACCGCGCCACCATGCCGCCTCGCCGGCGTGGAGGTACGGGCTACCGCGGCGTCCGCGTGCGTCCGTCCGGCACCTACTCCGCCGAGATTCGGTCGGGCCGGCGGCATGCGGCTCCGTCTCGGAACCTTCGACACCGCCCAGGAGGGCGCCCGCGCGTACAACGCTGCGGCGTGGCGCTTCCTGCGGTCCCGTCAGGACATGAACTTCGCCGACGTGGCGACGCGGGAGCGGGCACAGGAGTTGGCGCCTTTCCCGCGGCTTCTCACCGACGAGGATCGTCGCAAGCACCGGAGGCGGGAGCATCGTCTCAGGCTGGCCGAGATGGACGAGCAAGCCATGGCGCTGTGGAGCCATCGCTTCACGGAAGACACCAACGAGGAACAATTCTTCGCCCAGAGGAGGGCGAAGAGGGCGAAGAGGAGGGAGGAGCGAGCCGACTATCGCGAGGAGAAGCGAACGCGGAAGGCGGCCGCTAAATACAACGAAGCGCTAGGAGATGCGTCCTCCTAGAACTCCGGCGACGAGCGGTTCCTTGACGCCTACGCTCCGACGTCGGAGGAGGATATCACCGAGACAGAGTTTGAGTCGGACAAGTAGTAGTAGTAAGAGAACTATCTACGAAACCAAATATGTATCGAATCGTAGTAGGAAAAAACTGATGAAATATAGCGCGCCTGCTGGAGCGGCGTGGGCGCGCTTTAATTTGCGGCGGCCGCTGGAGCCAGCGCACCGCCATGCGCAAAAGCTGGCTAACCCGGCGTTGTATTCTGACTTTTAGCGCGCGGCGCGTTGCGCGGCTGTTGGAGATGCTCTTAGAGCATATAGAACCGGAGCTCTCATGGTTAGGGCATCTCTAACTTGGACCTTTAAACCAGCCATGATTGTCCGGACATAGCGGTCCGGATGTGTTGCACCATCTAACCCGGACCTGCATCGCTTCGTCGACGGGTCCGGATGCATTTTTTCCCGCAAATCCGAGACAAACTGGGGCTTTGTGGGCGTCCTGACCGCTCTGACGACTGTGGCCCACCCAAAAAATCTCAGCCGTCTCTTCTGCACTTTTCACCGTACGCATGCGGCGCTTGCCACACTGCATTCAGGCTGACACGAGAGCATGCAGCGGCCGACATTGATGCTGCTTGATGTGAATAGACATGAGGATGACGCTGACGAACATGACCTCTCGGGCGTTGCCGCTTCAATGCGGACGCTGCGTCCTGCGAAACCAACACTAACGGTTGCACCGCATTGAAGCGGGCTAACCGGCGCTTCGACTTGCCTGGCCACGGCTATTTAAGCCGTGCGCCGGTGTTGCCCATCCGCACTTCGTCCTATCCGAGCCCCTCCTCCTCTCCACCCCTCATCCTCTCTGAGCCCCGCCAACCCCAGCGGTGATGCCGAAGTCATGGTTCTTCGCATCGGTAGGCGATGGCAGTGGGAGCTCTTCATCAAGTAGTTCTTGGCGCTGCCACCCTCGCTCTCTGGGCCACTCGACAACCACGGCGGCCGGCTCCTCCGGCAAGGAGGAGATCATCATCTTATCCACGACGAGGAGGACCAGCAACCGCAGACCGGCCCTGTCTCCTCGCGGAGGCCGCTCCGACAAACGAAGAATTCGTCTGTCAAATGGAGATCATGACGGAGTGACCACTCCGTCAGATGGGCTCGTCTCCACCATCGTCAGCGCACGTCAAGGAGGAGCCACCATCCCCGCTACATGTCCGCGTGAGGTGGGAGTCGGCATCCCCACTTCGGCATGTCAACGAGGCAGGTACGCCCGGATTGAGGGGCCCGCCTTGCCGCAATTGCCGCCCCGTCAAGGAGGAGCTGCCACCCGTGATCACGAAGGCGCGGGGCCGCATCCTCTACAACCTCGCAGGAGGCGGTTACGGCGGTCCCTCGGACTCGAGGGTCGTCGTCTCCGAGGAGTAGCACGCAGCGAGGCAACATGCCCGGTACGACCGACCCAACGCCGCTCCGCGTTCGCAAAGTCCAATACGTCACCGAAATGGGTTCGTGATACGTCTCCGTCATATCTACTTTTCCAAACACTTTTGCCCTTGTTTTGGACACTAACTTGCATGATTTGAATGGAACTAACCCGGACTGATGCTGTTTTCAGCAGACTTTCCATGGTGTTATTTATGTGCAGATGCAAAAGTTCTCGGAATGACCTGAAACTCCACGGAACGTCTATTTGGAAATAATAAAAAATCCTTGCAAAAGATGAAGACCAGGGGGCCCACACCCTAGCCACGAGGGTGGGGGGCGCGCCCCTACCTCGTGGGCCCCCTGGAGCTCCTCCGACCTCAACTCCAACTCTATATATTTGCTTTCGGGGAGAAAAAAATCAGAGAGAAGAATTCATCGCGTTTTACGATACGGAGCCGCCCTCAAGCCCTAAAACCTCTCGGGAGGGCTGATCTAGAGTCCGTTCGGGGCTCCGGAGAGGGGAATCCGTCGCCGTCGTCATCATCAACCATCCTCCATCACCAATTTTATGATGCTCACCGCCGTGCGTGAGTAATTCCATCGTAGGCTTGCTGGACGGTGATGGGTTGGATGAGATCTATCATGTAATCGAGTTAGTTTTGTTAGGGTTTGATCCCTAGTATCCACTATGTTCTGAGATTGATGTTGCTATGACTTTGCTATGCTTAATGCTTCTCACTAGGGCCCGAGTGCCATGATTTCAGATCTGAACCTATTATGTTTTCATTTATATATGTGAGTTCTTGATCCTATCTTGAAAGTCTATAGTCACCTACTATGTGTTATGATCCGGCAACCCCGAAGTGACAATAATCGGGACCACTCCCGGTGATGACCATAGTTTGAGGAGTTCATGTATTCACTATGTGCTAATGCTTTGTTCCGGTACTCTATTAAAAGGAGGCGTTAATATCCTTAGTTTCCGCTAGGACCCCGCTGCCATGGGAGGGTAGGACAAAAGATGTCATGCAAGTTCTTTTCCATAAGCACGTATGACTATATTCGGAATACATGCCTACATTACATTGATGAATTGGAGCTAGTTCTGTGTCACCCTATGTTATGACTGTTACATGATGAACCGCATCCGGCATAATTCTCCATCACCGATCCAATGCCTACGAGCTCTTTACATATTTTTCTTCGCTTATTTACTTTTCCGTTGTTACTGTTACCATCACTACAAAACACCAAAAACATTACTTTTGCTACCGTTACTTTTGTTACCGTTACCACTATTATCGTATTACTTTGCTACTAAATACTTTGCTGCAGATACTAAGTTATCCAGGTGTGGTTGAATTGACAACTCAACTGCTAATACTTGAGAATATTCTTTGGCTCCCCTTGTGTCGAATCAATAAATTTGGGTTGAATACTCTACCCTCGAAAACTGTTGCGATCCCCTATACTTGTGGGTTATCAAGACTATTTTCTGGCGCCGTTGCCGGGGAGCATAGCTCTATTCTTTGAGTCACTTGGGATTTATATCTGCTGGTCACTATGAAGAACTTGAAAGACGCTAAGACAACAATTTATCCCTCAACTACGAGGGGAGGTAAGGAACTGCCATCTAGCTCTGCACTTGATTCACCTTCTGTTTTGAGTAAGCTTGCGACACCTAAACCTGCTTCTGCTATTCGTTCTGATATGTCGCATGTTATTGATGATGCCACTTCTGCTATGCATGATACTTATGATGAGACTACTTCTATGCTTGTTACTACTATGCCACTTAGTGAATTTCTTGATGAACAAATTGCTAGGGCTAGAGAGAAAGAAATTATTGAAATTGATTATATTGATGAACGTGATGATGAAGACTTGCCTGTTATTCCAGAGGGTTATGTTTTTGATAAAGAAGCTTCTTTAGCTATTTTAGCTTGCAAAGATAGATATGAGCTCAAGAGGTTATTAGCTAAATGGAATCAGCAATCTCTTAATGCTATAATGGAACCTGACCCTGCTTTTGCTACTTCACCTATCTGTGTTACCGATAAGGATTATGAATTCTTTGTTGATCCTGATATAATTACTTTGGTTGAATCTGATCCTTTTCATGGCTATGAATCTGAAACTGTTGTGGCACATCTTACTAAATTAAATGATATAGCCACCCTGTTCACTAATGATGAGAAATCTCGCTACCTATATATCCTTAAAATATTTCCGTTCTCATTAAAGGGTGATGCTAAGATATGGTTTAATTCTCTTGATCCTGGTTGTGTGCGTAGTCCCCAGGATATGATTTATTACTTCTCCGCTAAATATATCCCTGCTCATAAGAAACAAGCTGCTTTGAGGGAAATATACAACTTTGTGCAAATTGAAGAAGAGAGTCTCCCACAAGCTTGGGGGAGGCTTCTCAAGTTACTTAATGCTTTGCCTGATCATCCTCTTAAGAAAAATGAAATACTTGATATCTTTTATAATGGACTAACCGATGCTTCCAGAGATTACCTGGATAGTTGTGCTGGTTCTGTTTTCAGGGAAAGAACACCGAATGAAGCTGAAATTCTATTGAATAATATGTTGACAAATGAAAATAATTGGACACTTCCTGAGCCTATTCCTAAACCAACTCCGAAGAGAAGAGGTGTTCTATTTCTCAGTCCTGAAGATATGCAAGAGGCAAAGAAATCTATGAAAGAAAAAGGTATTAAAGCTGAAGATGTTAAGAATTTACCTCCTATTGAAGAAATACATGGTCTTAATTTACCGCCTGTTGAAGAAACATATGATCTTAATCCATTACCTACTGAAGAACCTCATGGTCTTGATAACCCTACACAGGTAGTAAAGGTAAATTCTCTCTATAGATTTGATAAAGCTGAAATCCCTCCTACTAAAATTGCTAGCCAATGCTTGGATGAGTTTGATAACTTTATGGTTAAGCAAGAAGATTTCAATTCTTATTTTGGTAGACAATTAAAACAAAATGCTTATATGATTGAACACTTGGGTGATTATATGGATAATGTTAGAGGTGAACTTAAACTCATTAGTAAACATGCTTCTATGGTTACCACTCAAGTAGAACAAGTACTTAAAGCTCAAAATGATTTGCTCAATGAAATGAATAGGAAGAAAAATGATTATGCTGTTAGAGTGGCTACTAGAACTGGTAGAATGACTCAGGAACCTTTGTATCCTGAAGGCCACCCTAAGAGAATTGAACAAGATTCTCAGAGAAATAATATAGATGCACCTAGTCCTTCTAAAAAGAAGAAAAAGAAAAATGATAGGACTTTGCATGCTTCTAGTGAACCTATTGCTGAACCACTTGAGAATCCAAATGATATCTCTATTTTTGATGCTGAAACACAATCTGGTAATGAACATGAACCTAGTGAAAATGTTAATGAAGATGTTCATGATGATGCTCAACCTAGTAATGACAATGATGTAGAAATTGAACCTGCTGTTGATCTTGATAACCCACAATCAAAGAATCAATGTTATGATAAGAGAGACTTTGTTGCTAGGAAACATGGTAAAGAAAGAGAACCATGGGTTCAGAAAACCATGCCTTTTCCTCCCAAACCATCCAAGAAAAAGGATGATGAGGATTTTGAGCGCTTTGCTGAAATGATTAGACCTATCTTTTTACGTATGCGATTAATTGATATGCTCAAAATGAATCCTTATGCTAAGTATATGAAAGATATTGTTACTAATAAAAGAAAGATACTGGAAGCTGAGATTTCCACCATGCTTGCTAATTACACTTTTAAGGGTGGAATACCAAAGAAACTACGAGATCCAGGAGTACCAACTATACCATGCTCCATTAAAAGAAACTATGTTAAAACTGCTTTATGTGATCTTGGAGCCGGTGTTAGTGTTATGCCTCTCTCTTTATATCGTAGACTTGATTTGAATAAGTTGACACCTACTGAAATATCTTTGCAAATGGCTGATAAATCAACTTCTATACCTGTCGGTATTTGTGAGGACGTGCCTGTTGTGGTTGCAAACGTTACTATGTTAACCGACTTTGTTATTCTTGATATTCCCGAGGACGATAGTATGTCTATTATTCTTGGAAGACCCTTTTTGAATACTGCAGGGGCTGTTATTGATTGCAACAAAGGCAATGTCACTTTTCATGTTAATGGTAATGAGCATACGGTACACTTTCCGAGGAAACAACCTCAAGTTCATAGTATAAATTCTATTGGAAAAATTCCATCGATTATATTTGGAGGTTTTGAATTTCCTCTTCCTACAGTCAAGAAGAAATATGATATTCTTATTATTGGGGATGTGCATATCCCCGTTGAGGTAACATAGTGTTATTCGAAATTTCTCCGGTTCCATGTTATTCGGAATGAGTTTATTAACAAGACCTGATCAACCTTGTTAGTGGATTCTTTTTTATGAGCATGAGATGGATGAAACTAGAAGGCACAACCTTCTGTACCCTCTTTCTATTTTCTGTTATTTAGTTGAAATAAAGTAAAAAATAGTATTTTTCTGTCTGTTTTCTGATTTATCCGTGCAATATAAAAATACCCCGAAAATAAAAGTTCTCCAAATGCCCTGAAAATGGAATATGATTTTTTCTAGAATTTTTGAGAATATCTGGCACTGAGAACACAGCAGGATGGGCAAGCACCTGGCCACGAGGGTGGAGGGCGCGCCCTACCCCCCAGGGCACGCCCCCTGCCTCGTGGGCCCACAGTGGCCCTCCTCCACTTATTCCTGCACCCATACACTCCTTCTTCCTCCCACAAACACCAATATCCAGCTCAAGCACGAGTTCTAGCTCATTTTGCTGCGATTTTCGATCTCCTTGCTCAAAGCACCTCTCGGAAAACTGCTTGGAGAGATTGTTCCTTGGTATGTGACTCCTCCATTGGTCCAATTAGTTTTTCTTCTAGTGCTTTATTCATTGCAAATTTGTGCTGCCTAGGTGACCATGTTCTTGAGCTTGCATGTCAAATTTATATGGTTCCAAGTAGTTCTAATGCATGATATAGTCTCTAGGCACTTGTAGGAGTAGTTGCTATCAATTTTATTGAGTTTGGTTCACTTTTGTTTGAAGTTACTAAAAATTTCAGAATATTTCAGAAAATAATGAAGAGATTTTTTGAGGGGCTCATCGAGCCGAAGCTCGAAGGAAAAGCAAAATGAAGAAGCATAGAGGCCCAAATATAATTTGCCTCGCACCGCGGAGGTCCGGCCGTGTGAATGGCCTTCCGATGATTTCTTGAGAAAAGCCGGGATTTATGATGATTTCTATTCATTGGCTGAGAATGCTGGCCTCACCGACTTCCTCCGCGACCAACGTCATCAGTATCTCTTACTCACCAATACTTTTGTGCAAAACTTCTACTATTTTCCTAAGGAATCACCTCCTTCAGTAGAGTTTCATTTATATGATGTTGTTAAGAAGATGTCACTAGATGAATTTTGCAAGGTTTGCAAAATACCCTTCGAGGGTACCTTAGATGAACCACATCGTAAAGATGTGGAGGGGTTTATTGAAACTATTACTATAGGGGAAACTAGGAAGGTTCCGATGCAAGAATCACTAGCATACATTTTCCTGTTTTACGCTACTTTGCCATATTTTTTAGTCGTTGCCTGATTGGTCGTGGAAACTGTGGAAACCTTAGTGTTCCTGATACTATCATTTTGCTCCACGGTTTATATTCCGATAACACTGCTAGTATGGGCGGTATTATTGCTAAACGGTTAAGTCTGAACCGTACTAAGGGTCCCATCTTTGGAGGTATTTATGCTTCACGCCTAGCTGCACATTATAACATACCTATTAGGCTCTATGAGAAAGAAGAAAAATTGCTGCCCAATGCTTAATTAGATTATAAGAGTATGTTAGCGCATGACTTTATTGTTAAGAATAAGGAAGGGGAGCTTAAATACAAATTGTTCTTTGATAAACATCACCCTGAGACTATTACCTTGCCTGCTCCTTCCTTGTTTAATTTATCTGAAGGCCCGTATCTCGTTCCGTGGGCGGCCATTTACGCTTACCGGAACCCTACACCAGCCCCAGAGCCGGAACCACAATTTGAGCCTCCACGATAGTCTGATTACTTTTGGGATCCGGAGATGACTGCCAGCCAGTGGCAGTCAGAGTCCTCTTCATCTCAGTACGACCCCAGCTACAACTATGGATATCCGCCAGGCCATCCTTGGCAATAAACCAACTTAGGCCAAAAGCCTAAGCTTGGGGGAGTACGTATCTCTCACCGACATTACATTCATGTTCACACACTCATTGCTAGATGTCGGTGCTCATACTCTTTCACTGTAATATCCATGCTAGTTTATTTTCTTTTTCCTGCTTTCTTCTTGTGTGTTTAATAAACTTTAAGAAAAAAAAATTAGTGTAGCTTTTAGTTAGTTTACTTTTCTTGCTGTAGTAGTAATAATTAAAAAGAAAACCCAAAAAGATTTCTTGTTCTTCTTTTGCTTGTTGGGAGCTTTCCCATGTAAATAGCTTTTATTTCTTTTCTTTTCTTTGGGGGTCGATAGGAGAAGACCATGATTAAATTGTTGAAGTGGCTCTTATATGCATTATTGTTGATTTAACCAAGAGCCCATATTTCCTTGTCTTCTCCTGTTTATTGAATGCTCGCAGATTCCAGCTTAGTCCAATGCACGTGCACTCTTATTATTATTCACATCGTTCGATCATGCAAGTGAAAGGCAATTATGAAGATATATGATGGACTGACTGAGATGAGAAAAGCTGGTATGAACTCGACCTCTCTTGTTTTTGTAAATATGATGAGTTCATCGTTCCTGATTCAGCTTATTATGAATAAACATGTTTGCAATGACAATTAGAGATCATAGTTGCTTATGCCGTGCTTGATTAGCTATGAGTTATAATGGTTTACCTTGCGTGCCAACATGCTATTAAAATGGTTGTGATGTGGTATAGTGGGGTGGTATCCTCCTTTGAATGATTTAAGTGACTTGACTTGGCCCATGTTCACACATGTAGTTGAAACAAATCAACATAGCCTTCAGGATATTTATGTTCATGGTGGATTATATCCTACTTATGCTTGCACTCAATGTTTATTAATTTTAATGCATGTTCATGAATGTTGTCGCTCTCTAGTTGGTCGCTTCCCAGTCTTTTGCTAGCCTTCACTTGTACTAAGCGGGAATACTGCTTGTGCATCCAATCCCTTAAACTCCAAAGTTATTCCATATGAGTCCACTATACCTTCCTATATGCGGTATCTACCTGCCGTTCCAAGTAAATTTGTATGTGCCAAACTCTAAACCTTCAAATAAACATTCTGTTTTGTATGCTCGAATAGCTCATGTATCAACTAGGGCTGCCCTTATCTTCCATGTTAGGCGGGTTATTCTCAAGAGGAGTGGACTCCGCCCTCACTCACGAGAAAATGGCTGGTCACCTGGATGCCCAGTCCCATGCTTTATGCAAACTAAATCAAAATAATTGCACACAAAACTCCCCTTGGGACTGTTGCTAGTTGGAGACACTAGTTGTTTTGAGCAAGTCATGGATTGATGCTTGTTGGTGGAGGGGGAGTATAAACTTTACCATTCTGTTTGGGAACCACCTATAATGTGTGTAGCATGGAAGATATCGCCATCTCTTGGTTGCTATGTTGACAATGAAAGTATGCCGCTCAAAATATTATTTATCTCTATTTCAAAACTGAGCTCTGGCACCTCTACAAATCCCTGCTTCCCTCTGTGAAGGGCCTATCTATTTACTTTTATGTTGAGTCATCACCCTCTTATTAAAAAGCACTAGCTGGAGAGCACAGCTGTCATTTGCATTCATTACTATTAATTTATATTGGGTATGACTATGACTGGATCTCTTTTACCATGAATTACAATGTCTAGTCAGTCCTTGATCTTTAAAGGTGCTCTGCATTTATGTTTTGCGGTCTCAGAAAGGGCTAGCGAGATACCATCTTGTTATATCATATCATGATTGTTTTGAGAAAGTGTTGTCATCCAAGATTTATTATTATGGCTCACTAGTTGATTATGCCATTGATATGAGTAAACATGAGACCTGAGAGTTATTGTGAATGTGGTTAGTCATAATCTTTGCTGAAAACTTGAATGCTGGCTTTACATATTTACGACAACAAGAGCAAACAGAGTTTGTAAAAGTTTTTCTTTATCACTTTTAGTTTATCAACTGAATTGCTTGAGGACAAGCAAAGGTTTAAGCTTGGGGGAGTTGATACGTCTCCGTCGTATCTACTTTTCCAAACACTTTTGCCCTTGTTTTGGACTCTAACTTGCATGATTTGAATGGAACTAACCCGGACTGACGCTGTTTTCAGCAGACTTTCCATGGTGTTATTTATGTGCAGAAATAAAAGTTCTCGGAATGACCTGAAACTCCACGGAACGTCTATGTGGAAATAATAAAAAATCCTTGCAAAAGATGAAGACCAGGGGGCCCACACCCTAGCCACGAGGGTGGGGGGCGCCCCCCCTAGGGCGCGCCCCCTACCTCGTGGGCCCCCTGGAGCTCCTCCGACCTCAACTCCAACTCTATATATTTGCTTTCGGGGAGAAAAAAATCAGAGAGAAGAATTCATCGCGTTTTACGATATGGAGCCGCCGCCAAGCCCTAAAACCTCTCGGGAGGGCTGATCTGGAGTCCGTTCGGGGCTCCGAAGAGGGGAATCCGTCGCCGTCGTCATCATAAACCATCGTCCATCACCAGTTTCATGATGCTCACCGCCGTGCGTGAGTAATTCCATTGTAGGCTTGCTGGACGGTGACGGGTTGGATGAGATCTATCATGTAATCGAGTTAGTTTTGTTAGGGTTTGATCCCTAGTATCCACTATGTTCTGAGATTGATGTTGCTATGACTTTGCTATGCTTAATGCTTCTCACTAGGTCCTGAGTGCCATGATTTCAGATCTGAACCTATTATGTTTTCATGAATATATGTGAGTTCTTGATCCTATCTTGCAAGTCTATAGTCACCTACTATGTGTTATGATCCGGCAACCCCGAAGTGACAATAATCGGGACCACTCCTGGTGATGACCATAGTTTGAGGAGTTCATGTATTCACTATGTGCTAATGCTTTGTTTCGGTACTCTATTAAAAGGAGGCCTTAATATCCCTTAGTTTCCGCTAGGACCCCGCTGCACGGGAGGGTAGGACAAAAGATGTCATGCAAGTTCTTTTCCACAAGCACGTATGACTATATTCGGAATACATGCCTACATTACATTGATGAATTGGAGCTAGTTATATGTCACCCTATGTTATGACTGTTACATGATGAACCGCATCCGGCATAATTCTCCATCACCGATCCAATGCCTATGAGCATTTTACCGATTGTTCTTTGCTTATTTACTTTTCCGTTGTTACTGTTACCATCACTACAAAACACCAAAAACATTACTTTTGCTACCGTTACTTTTGTTACCGTTACCACTACTATCATATTACTTTGCTACTAAATACTTTGCTGCAGATACTAAGTTATCCAGGTGTGGTTGAATTGACAACTCAACTGCTAATACTTGAGAATATTCTTTGGCTTCCCTTGTGTCGAATCAATAAATTTGGGTTGAATACTCTACCCTCGAAAACTGTTGCGATCCCCTATACTTGTGGGTTATCAGTTCGCGAAGATCCCGACCTCACCGCTGCGTTGGCCCTCGATCGCTCTGTCACAACCGTGGAGACCACCACCAGGTGGCACCGTCGCCTAGACGGGAGCTTGCCAAGATCAGGGATGAGTGGTCGCTTAGCGACTCCTCCGCCAATGCCGGCAGGGTCAAGGCCGCCGCCAGAGTTCCGCGGGCGCCATTGGCATTGGTCGCGGTGGTCCTTCGCACAACGCTGGAGGAGGCTGCCACAGCCCTCCAGCTGTGGAAGGATGACGACAACGACGACATGAACGGTGACGGCAGTGCAGCAGGGCAGGGCGGCCACACGTACAAAGTGGTCATTCAGTATATGGATTTGGTTTTTTTCCTACTATTTTGTTAAACGGTCGAAATATCAACTTTTTTATGTAAATTATTTCCGAACTTTAATAAAATCTGACTTATTTGATAAATTTCGTCAGATTTGTTTAAACTAATTTTGAAATGTATGTGGATAACATTAGGCGGCCGCCTCCCATATTCATATCCACGAATGGATGTGGTGTCCGGTTTGCTGATCAGCGTTTGAGGTGCCCTTAGACCGTGTCATCGTGAGGCTTGGTGTGTTAATCCTGATCACGTACACGTAAGCAATAAAGCTTTGCTTTATACCTAAAAAAAGAATTGGAGCACTCAAATCCACCACAAACGCCCAGATGGGCTGGCAGGTCACTGTCCAGACAAAAAAACACCCAATCCTGCTCCCCACAAATAGCCCAAATGCCTGGGTTGTCCGACAACCCCATATTCGTCTCATATGTGAAGTGGATATGGGAGGCTCGGATGCGTCCGGACACCGCCGCCATGTTAGATTGGCCCGCTATGGCCCACGCAGCCCCATCACTGTCCCCATAAATATCCAGTCGGTCCGACGAAACCTAGTCAAACCCCACTCCTCCCAGTCCTCTCGTCCTATCCGCTCTTCTCCTGTCTCCTCCTCTTCCTCTCCCAATCTCTCTCGTCCCCTCCACCATGGCCAGGTGAGGCAACGACTCCAAGAGCGAGACTTGATGTTGTAGGGTGGAACCCTAAGTGGAGATCTTTCACGAATTGGAGGGGGAATCCCCAAGAACAAGATGAACACAAGAGAGAAAAACACTCAAGAACAAGTCCAATCACACATCCACTAGACTCACAATCACACAAGATCCACAAAGGTACAAGAACAACAAAGGGAAAGATACAAGGTAAAGTTCATCCCAAATCCAAAGGAGATGAGGTCTTGATGATCCTATGATGGGGATCCTTCTCCAAGAGGAGGGCTTGATCTCCAAAAGGAGCTTCTCCAAGAGGAGGTCTTGTACTCCAATGGAGTCTTCTCTCTCAAGAGGAATCCCACAAGGGGAGGTACATGAGCTAAGCTCTATGATTTGTGTCTATTCTTAGCTATCCCTAGAAAGGAGGTGGAGGTGGTCTATTTATAGTCTAAGCCGCGAAGGGGTAAGTGGGAAAGGGATACATGGCCAAAGGCCCGCGGCTGTGCACACAGGCGGGGCGGTAGTACCGGACATCGGGCGGTACCGCTTGTAGGCGGTAGTACCGCTTGGTGTGGGCGGTAGTACCGCTCATCCCGGACTTGGCTGGTCCGCTTCTTCCGTCTTCTCTTCCATGCTTCCCTCGCGGATGGTGTAGGTGTTCCTTGGCACTTGCACTCCTCCTCGACGTCCGTAGGGTTCCGACAATACCTATGCATGCACACGAGAGGGGTGTCAAGTAGTATACCATGCTCGAAGGGGTCAAGTGAACACGTGTAAAGGAGATGATTCACCTTTATGTGTGTGAAGTAGATGTCGCACGTGTCACTTGCCAAATGGACTCTTGACATGGTGATGTCCGTAGGATGCTCCGCATCATCCCCTCCCCCTTGGGAAAGATCCGACCTCGGATCGAAAACCAAATCACCATGGGAAAGAGATGGCTTCACCGTGTAGAAGTGGACGTTCACCAAGTAATCATCATCTTTAAGCTTGAAGCTGGCACTCTCCAATGTCGCACCGTCTAGTGATTCCTTCAAAATGAGCAAGGACAACAAACACTTGGAAAAATAAATGTGGTTAGCGTTAGTGCAAAACCAAGCATTCAAGCGGTGATTCACCCAACAAGTGTCATCATCATGCAAAGCATATGGTGTGACAAGGGATTGTGTCATGGCATGTAAGCATATGAATTGAGCACAAGCAAATATATCATGGGGACAAGCATGTAAATATGAGGTAGAGATGCGAATATGTTTGACAAGAGAATACGCATCTACCTCAAGGTCATAGCAATCATGCATAAAGCGCTCAACAAATGGTCTATGGTAGGCATAAGAATCATTCACAACACCAAGTAAAATGAAGTGTCTAATCACATGGGACAAGTGCAAGACAATCCAAGCATAATGTGCATAGGGTATAGTGAAGATAGTATGGCACTCAACACAATAGAAAGAGCAATTGTTCATTATGTGTGAGGCAATCAAGTCAAGCATGTAGCAATCAATGGGACATGGCATGTGTGAAGTGATGACATTGTTGCAACCAAACATGTGAGAGGAACAAGTAATCCAAGGATTGGATGCAACACACAAGGCATATATATCATGATGCATGGAACGGTGAAAATGACAAGTCGAAGCAAGATCTCTAACAAGTGTGCAATCAAGTGGTCCAAGATGAATAATAAGTCTCATGGTGCAAGCAACACAAGTAGTATGATCCGCAATATCCATGCTCATGGTTTGAAGGTTCTCAAAAGAGAATGATATCACCTTGAAAGCATGTCCTTGGCGTCCTTCACAATGCCGAAACACAAGCAAAAGCGGTGTAGAAGCGCGCCGTGGTAGAATGTATGAGGCTCACTTTCAAGAGCTCGAATGGTCAACTCACGTGACGTGGAAGTCGACACAAAGTCCAAGTATCCTACACATGCACACAACAAAACAAAGAACGTATGCACATGGTAGATGAACACATCATCCATCATGATGTGTATGTGCACATGTGAATTAGCACAAGATAAGCATCGCTCAAACAAATTTGATGCATGGTATAAGAACATGTCATCCATCATGAAAGAATAGTTATTATGTATGACATGATGGGGACACAAATTGAGCATACAATTATATGGCACATCAAATAGCATGTTTATTCATGGGAAGCATATTGTGCCCATAAGTATGAGGATCATGCAATGGATGGGATGAATCAAAATCTCCTAAAATGTACGAGGAAACTATGGGGGTCTCCTCATGAGCAAAAATGGAAACATCATATCGAGAAAATGGACAACATCCAAAACAATGCATATCCGAAGCTAGGTGGTCATGGCATGGCATATTAGATAAATGATGCAAAGGGAGCATATCAATGTCATCACAAGAAAAACAAATGCCAATAACCATGGGCTTGTCATCTATGCCATTTGTGCAAATTGGGTTCATTTTAATGGCATATGCATAGTCACTACGATGATATTGCAAATTTGACATATGATTAATCTCATGCATAGCATATGACAAGTCAAGCGGATTGTCAAACATGATGTGACCTAAAGAATTATCACAAGAAATCCTATGTAACATGGCATCACAACTAATAGACTCCACATGGCAATCATCATACTCATCATAAATGGGTAAATCATCACATGGGGAAATCATACTAGCATGAAGCATGGCAATAGGGGTATCAACATCATGCAAGCAATCAATGTCAAGAATGTCCACTAGTGGGACTAGAGCATCACCTTCACCTATGTTACCTAGTTCATTCCACACAAGTGGTGTAGGTGAGGTGTGAAAGACCAAATGGTGGTCATCTTCATCTTGATGGAACCATGTGGGGGTGCATCATATTCCACCATGGCCATCGCTTGTCGAAAGGGAGGACGAAGTCATCGCGAATCGGCACGTCATCATATATGGGACCTAGCACCAAATGAGAAGACACAATAGAGGTAGAGGTCAAGTTGTTAGAAATGCAAATGGCCTCATGAGACCTATCAACTATCTCACTCTCTCTATGTGGTGGTTCACGCACTCCCTCAAAATAGGTGCACTCAATCTCACGTATGGTGGAGTCACTCATCGCACTCAAGTGGTGGGGGTTGTGGCTCTCCTCACATGGGAATTGGGGCAACTCATCATATATGGGGCTAGTGGTGAAGTCACTCTCACTCTCAATATGGTGGCTAGAATCACTCAAGTCATCATATGTCGCCGTGGTCGAAGGGAAAATCCCATGCTCAATCATCTCATAGTCGTCGCCGTGGATGAAGGCCGAAGATGGCACATCATCGCTCTCCTCCATGACCGAAGGGAAAATCCCATGCTTGATCATCTCGTCATCGTCGCCCTGGATGAAGGCCGAAGGTGGCACATCATCACTCTTGCCTCCAAAGATGGAAGCATCATCCTTGCTCGCCACCTTGTCGCTCGCCTCCGAAGCTTGGTCCTAGAGGTTCTCCGTAGTCGTACACGTTGCCGCACCGTCTTGAAAAAGAGTCGAAGTAGACTCGTCATCATCAATGCCACAAAGAGGGATGGCGGCGAAGTCGAACTTGGGAGCATCGTCTTGGAGCTCGTCGGGCTTGGACATCATGGTGGTACTAGCCTCATGCTCGTCGTGTGGGAGCTTGGTCTTCGAGAAGTGTGCTTGGGGTCGAGAAGCCTTTGCCTTCATGAGTTCTTGTTCCGCCTTGAGAGCACCAATGTAGTTGTCGTCGAAGGACTTGTAGTTCTCGAGGAAGATAGTCTTGGAGATGTCGTTGTTCAATCCCATCATGAAGTGGAACTTCATCGAAATGGGGTCGTCCATGCCGGCTCGTCGCAAGGCATTCTTCATCTCCTTGAAGTACTTGTCGATGGACTTGGATCCTTGGATGGTGTTCTCCAATTGGCGTCAAAGTTGTTCCGTGTAGGTTGGAGGCACGAATTCTCGCCGCAAAGCTCTCTTCGTCTTGGGCCAACTCATGTCGTAGCCGTCCGAAGGTGTGTGAAGCCACCATGTCGAGGCGTAGTCGTGGAAGTTTCTTGAGGCGCACTTCACTTGTTCTTCGGGAGGAACTTGATGTAGCGTGAGGTAGTCGTCCATTAGGCGCTCCCACTCGAGACACTCCTCGGGTTCTTGAGTCCCATAGAAAGGAATCGCGTGGTTGATGTCGAGGTCGTAGTAGCTCGTGGAAGTCGCGGACTTGAGCTTGTGTTGCTTATCTTGAGCGTAGTCTTGAGGTGCTTGTTGGCGAAGATGCCGTATGTCCGTAGGCGAAGATGCCTTGAAGTCGCTTGGCAAAGATGCCAAAGGAAATGGTGAAGTCATTGAGCGGTTGTTGGTGTTGAGCTCTTGACCTTCACGTTCTTGTTGGTGATGGTGTTGATGCCGATGTGATCTTGCCGAAGATGGTAGCTCGGAAGCATGTGCTCTTGAGCGTCTTCTCGAAGATGAGGAAGATCGCTTGTAGGACTTGATGTGGGCTTTGATCTCCTCCATTTGAGCTTGCATCTTGGCGTCGAAGTTGTTGTTCATGGCATCGAACTCGTCGTTGTTGTTGTAGACCGAAGGTGAAATGCCTTGCCAATCCATCACAAGACTCGAGTAGAGGTGAGTAGGAAATGAAATAAACAATACCAAGTTACCTTTTCCCAAAGTTGAGGATGTATCTCGTTTCACTCAATGTGAGATGAAAGAATAGTGGAATTGGTACCGGACTTGTTCACTCACACCTACAAACTAAAGCTTATGGAGTAGCTCGGTGAGGATAGTGGCACAAAAATTTGATGCAAAATGTTAGCAAGAGTCAATAATGTTGAAAAAGATTCACAAATTCGCAAGTGAAACAAGTAGACCAATAGCAATATGTGGCACACGGAAACACACACACGGATAGATAAATGGGGTCGTGCAACCAAGGAATGAGCTGAAAATGTGGAATCCACGGAAAACGCTCGTGTTGCACAACTCAAGAGAGACGCTAGCACGATTGCTCAATAGGCGGACACGACACTTGTGCACAACCTATACGATGCAAAATGGATAAACTTTCTATCCCAAGTATGCTATGTATGTATGGTTCCCGGTGTTTCTCTCAAGATGATCCAAGATGATCGGATATGACAATCTTATGTGCAATGTGGTATGATGCTATGGCTCTTGCTTACAAGCTTCTTTACTCTTTCTCTCTTGCTTAAAAGCTTATTCTTTTGTTTCTTTTTTTTGTATGGCCACTATTGCACAATGCACAAACCATGATAGCAATTGTGTATATGCGGGAACAATCTTGTGACACAAGGGATGATATGATGATACCAAGATGATATGGTATTTATGCAATGGGCGGTGTAGATCGATGATCACTAATGTCCACAAGTAACATTGCCGGCAATACTCAAATGGCTAGTCTTGATAGGCAAGTGACGCAAAATGGGCTAGGGGTTATCAATGCAATTGCAAGGGTAATATACAATGGTGTCGTCGAGGTTACCGTCCTTTGCGATGATGAGTGGCGGTGTTGTATATACCAAGATGATGGAGACTCGTCCCTAAGTAGCCGAAATACCTTAGGAAACGGTAAAAACCGCAAACTCAAAATCTCCAAAGGCAAATGTCAAAGTGTATGGTGGTCAAGCCTATGCGGAAGGTAAGGTGGTGGTTGATGAAGAAGCAATCGTCCCTAAGTAGCCTAAACACCTTAGGAGACTCGAATCGCAACTCAAACAACCACTAATGCTATGGGGAACAAATTGGGTTAGGTTGCGGAAGGCTATGGTGGTTTTGCGGAAGTTTTGTTGGAAGCCCTAAGCAAACTTTCCATTTTTGGAAACTTTGATGGAGTCAAATGATGGTGGTGGTATTTTTGTGGGAAGGGGGATGTCAATAGCTTCAAAACGAGCTAAAGAACGTCAAAAACAGACTCCGGATGAATTAGTTATGGCCAAAACGGTGAAACTCGGAACGCTGAAACTGGGAGGGACGGTAGTACCGCTTGGAAGGGCGGTAGTACCGCTTGTAAGCGGTAGTACCTCTTGGGATGGGCAGTAGTACCGCTCGTGTCGGGTTTTTTCGCATAATCTGGCTCTGGGAGGGGCGGTAGTGCCGCTTGGAAGGGTGGTAGTACCGCTAGGAGGGGGCGGTAGTACGGCTGGTGTCGGGAAAATTCACAGATTGAATCGGGGCGCGGTTTTGGGGCGGAAATGGATGATTTCGGGGGGAAAATTTGACGAATTTCGTGGATGGAAAGTGGGGAAACTTGGGGAGATGCTAGATCCACTCGAAACCAAGCGAATCCATGGATCAAAATCAACAAAACATCATCAAACCAACAAATCACAAAAAAAAATTGGGGCTATTTTTGGTGAGGATTTTCGAAATTGGGGAAGAACACAACAAAAATAGGCTAGCAAACAAGAAGGGGGGCTCCAATTTCGTGAGAAACCATGGCTCTGATACCAAGATGTTGTAGGGTGGAACCCTAAGTGGAGATCTTTCACGAATTGGAGGGGGAATCCCCAAGAACAAGATAACACAAGAGAGAAAAACACTCAAGAACAAGTCCAATCACACATCCACTAGACTCACAATCACACAAGATCCACAAAGGTACAAGAACAACAAAGGGAAAGATACAAGGTAAAGTTGATCCCAAATCCAAAGGAGATGAGGTCTTGATGATCCTATGATGGGGATCCTTCTCCAAGAGGAGGGCTTGATCTCCAAAAGGAGCTTCTCCAAGAGGAGGTCTTGTACTCCAATGGAGTCTTCTCTCTCAAGAGGAATCCCACAAGGGGAGGTACAGAAGCTAAGCTCTATGATTTGTGTCTATTCTTAGCTATCCCTAGAAAGGAGGTGGAGGTGGTCTATTTATAGTCTAAGCCGCCAAGGGGTAAGTGGGAAAGGGATACATGGCCAAAGGCCCGCGGCTGCGCACACAGGCGGTGCGGTAGTACCGGACATCGGGCGGTAGTACCACTTGTAGGCGGTAGTACCGCTTGGTGTGGGCGGTAGTACCGCTCATCCCGGACTTGGCTGATCCGCTTCTTCCGTCTTCTCTTCCATGCTTCCCTCGCGGATGGTGTAGGTGTTCCTTGGCGCTTGCACTCCTCCTCGACGTCCATAGGGTTCCGACAATACCTATGCATGCACACGAGAGGGGTGTCAAGTAGTATACCATCCTCGAAGGGGTCAAGTGAACACGTGTAAAGGAGATGATTCAGCTTTATGTGTGTGAAGTAGATGTCGCACGTGTCACTTGCCAAATGGACTCTTGACATGGTGATGTCCGTAGGATGCTCCGCATCACCGGACCCATGGACTGGGACGACGTTGTGAGGAGGAGGACTCAAGCTCCAGTAGTGACACGCCAGATGACGAGGAGCTCGCGCTCCGCATCGCCATCGAACGATCGCGACTGGACACTAGCGGGAGGTCGAGCTCCGTGGCGTCAGCCACTAGCTCCTCCTGGGCAATGTGACCCAGAGGGCTTGCCTATCGCCCTTTGCACCGCTCCAGATCCAGAACAGGGCGGCCATATCCCTTTCCCCTCTTTCGCAGCTCCTCCCGAGTAGTGCTGGGTGCTCATTCCCATGAGGATGCGGATGCCAGAATCGGAGGCGAAGGCCGCCCACCGCGAGCGGCAGCGGACCGGGTCTTCCCGCCCACACGCCCGATCCGTCCCCGTCTACCGGGAGGAGCATCTCCTCCGCGCGGTCATGCGCCGTTCGCTGACCACGACGAAGATAGATGCTAGGAGCCTCCAGTGCAAAAATGTGAAGGCACTCCGGCTGGAGAAAGAGACCACTAAGACCAATGCGCGGTACGACCGGCGCAACACCGCTCCGCGTTCGCAAAGTCCGACAAGTCACCGAAATGCGCCCGCGAAGACCCCAACCACGCCACTGCGTGGGCTCTCGATCGCTTCGTCACCACCGCAGAGACCGCTGCTAGGTGGCACCGTCGCCTTGATGGCGAGCTCGCCAAGATCAGGGAGGAGTGGTCACTTAGCGACTCCTCCGCCAATGCCGGGAGGGTCAAGGCTGCCGCCAGAGTTCCACGGGCGCCATCGGCATTGGTTGTGGTGGCCCTTTGCACGACGCACGAGGAGGCTGCCACGGCCCTCCGGCACCCTTCCGACGCTAGAGGGATGATGACGATGGCGGCGGCACGAACGATGAAGGCAGTGCTGCAGGGCGGGGCGGCCACACATACAAAGTGGTTGGTTCAGGGTTTTTTCCTAGCAGTCGAAATTTCAACTTTTTTATGTTAATTATGCCCGAACTTTAATGAAATCTGACTTGTTTGGTGAATTTCGTCAAATTCGTTTAAACTAATTTTGCAATGTATGTGGATAACATTGGACGGCCGCCTCCCACATCTATATCCACGAATGGATTCGGTGTCCGGTTTGCTGATCAGCGTTTGAGATGCCCTGAGACTGTGTCATCCAGGCCCCCCGGGGGGGGGGGGAGTGGCGGCCACCCCGGGCCCCCAAAACCAATGGGGCCTCAGGTATGTGCTGGGCTTTATACTTGAGAGGCCCAAAGTAATAATGGAAACAACAGCGCAGAACGCAACTTCCACGCCGAGAGCACCTCCAACTTCCACGCTTGATCTACGACGTGATCACCTCGTGCGATCCTAAAAAAGGAAACTTTGACGCCTGATCTACGACATTTGGCGCTGTCTCAAGGATCTCATCGTTTGTGCTTTTTTTTTGAAAACTCGTCTCTATTTATTAATGAAAGGCAGGAATTTCTGCCGAGATAATATGAAGAATACAATCCGGAGGTGCTTGCACCCAAATTTTGCTAAGACTATTTGTTACCCCCTCCTTGGCCAGCCCGTGCGCAGCATCGTTCGCCGTTCTCCTTACCCAAGTCACCTTCCATCTTTCTCTGTTTGCGAGCATAGCCTTCACATCCTTGATCATTGGACCCAACACAGATAGATCCTCTTCCCCCCTCTGAAGCATGCGAGCCACTTCCTGACAATCCGTCTCGATATGTAAGCTAGATATGTTGAACATTTCTGCGAGTTCTACCGCCCGTTTGCATGCTAGTAGCTCCATCTTCTGTGGATCCCCTCCCTGCGGGTGATAATCTCCTAGGAAAGCACCTTCCTCATTCCTGAAGACCACTCCCACTGCCCCTTTCTCCCCCATCTTCATGCTCGCCCCGTCAACATTAGCCTTGACCCATCCTGTTTCCGGGGTGTTCCACCGCTGCGATCGAACCACAGCAGGAACTTTGCTCTCCTTACCATGGACTGTCTGCCATACCTCCATGAGCCTTCGCACCATTGCTGCTATATCTGCCGCCTCTTCTATCTTCTTTCCCTCTCGCGTATTATTCCGAGCCATCCATAAGGCGTATAGGCTCTGCACCATGATCGCTCTCTCATCTTCTGTCGCCTCCGCAAACCAGCTCAGAAGCCAGTGAGCTAATGCACTCTGAGAGTAGATCGTCTCCGGCGGGATCGCCACCGGCACTCCCAGTTCCGAGTACATGATTTTCCAAAACTTTGCGGAATGAGGGCATATCCAAAAATGGTGCAGGTTCGTTTCCTCTCTTCCACATGCCACACAAAATACTCCTGGTTTAATCCTTCTTCGATGAAGTTCCGATCCTACAGCAAGCCCATTCCGTAAAAGCCTTCATGTATGAACCTTGACTCTGCCCGGAGCCACCGTGTCCCATAAGTTCATCCAGGCTCTATGGTTCACCACCGACGAAGATGCGCCCGGCGAGCCCCTTCTAGCCCTCTTCTTCTCCATACATAGATGGTAAGCCGACCTGACTGTAAAAACACCGTTCTTCGTATAGTTCCACGCAAGATAGTCTTGTACCATCGGCCCTCCCACTGGTATTTGTATTATCTCGGAGGCTTCTCCTGGCGGGAACATATTTTGCACCTTTACTTGATCCCAACCAGTGCTGGACTCATTTAGTAAGTGCCTTACCTTCGTCATCCCAGGAACAAAAACCTGGCCTAGTGGCTTCAGGCTTCCTTTGCGAGGGATCCAATTGTCGTGGTGAATACCAACTTGGGAGCCATCACCAATGCGCCACACCAGCCCCTCCAAAAGAAGATCTCGGCCATGCAATATGCTTCTGAACGTGAAGGAGCCCCCACCGGGGAAAGTTGCATTACGAATAGATCCTTCCGCATAATACCTCGCCTTAAGCACCCTTGCACATAAAGAGTTAGGCTCCTGCAACAGTCTCCAAGCTTGTTTAGCCAACAAAGCTTGATTAAACGCTCCTGGGTCCCTAAACCCCAATCCCCCTTCACGTTTTCCGGTGCACATTTTGTCCCAGGAAATCCAATGCACTCTCTTTTCACCATTTGCTTCTCCCCACAAAAAGTTTGAAGATATAGAAGACAGGTTCCCGCACATTTTCTTTGTGAGTTGAAAACAACTCATAGTGAAAGTAGGAGTAGATTGCAGCCCCGATTTAATAAGCACCTCCCTAGCCATCTTAGATAGTCCTTGGCCCTTCCAACCTGAAACTTTCCCCTTTGCACTCTCCTTGACGTACTTAAAAGTCCCATCTTTTGATTTTCCCACCACTGTTGGAAGACCCAGATACCTCTCACTTAGAGCCTCTGAAGAAATACCGATCGCTTGTTTGAGCACTGCTTTATCCCCATCTTCAGAGCCCTTCCCAAAAAATATGGCAGATTTCTCTAAGTTAACTCTTTGTCCCGAGGCCTCCTCATAATCCTGCAAAATTGCCCGCAAGCATAGAAAATCATCTTGAGACCCTTCCAGGAAGACAATACTATCATCAGCAAAAAGAAGGTGAGTAACCGTGGGGCCAGTGCTCCCAAACGATACACCCTTAATCTTCCTCTCCTCTTGGGCATGCTTTATCAAACCTGAAAAACCTTCAACACAAAATAAAAACAGATATGGTGACAGTGGATCACCCTGTCTAAGGCCTCTTGACGGAACAAAACTGCTAGAAAAACCCCCATTTAGCTTCACTGTAAATCTCGCAGTCCTCACACATCTCATGATCATCTCCCTCCAGTGAGCGGAGAAACCATATTTTTCATTACTTGATCTAAGAAGATCCACTCCACCCTGTCGTACGCCTTCATCATATCTAGTTTTATTGCACACAAGGGTTTCCTTCTCTTCCGCTTCCTGATAGCGTGAACACACTCATATGCCACCAAAACATTGTCCGTAATTAATCTCCCTGGCACAAAGGCACTCTGCTCCTCCGCTATCATCAATGGTAACACCACTTTTAGTCTGTCTGCCAATACCTTAGACGCAATCTTGTATAGAACATTGCAGAGGCTAATTGGTCTAAATTGAGTGAGCTTATCTGGTGAACAGACTTTGGGTATCATCACAATTACGGTGTCGTTAAAACCCTCCGGCATCATCTTCCCCTCAAGAAAATCTCTTATGGCTAGACACACATCGTTCTTGACCAATGACCAGTGACGTTGGTAGAACATTGCCGGGAAACCATCAGGCCCCGGGGCCTTGGTCGGCCCCATTTGAAACAGTGCTCTCTCAATCTCCTCATCCACAACCGGGGCTGACAGACTCATGTTCATCTCTTCAGTGACCATCGTATGAATATGCTGTAAAATCTTCTCACTATACCTTGAACCCTCCGACATGAACAACTAAGCGTAGAAAGCTGTGGCCATCTCCCTCATGCCATCATCATCAGTACATTTAGTCCCGTCATCTCTACACAGCCCCTTGATGGTATTCTTCCGCTTTCTGTGTGGTGCTCGGTTCTGGAAGTACTGCGTATTTTGGTCACCATACTGTAACCAGTCCACCCGTGACCGTTGTTTATAATAAATCTCTTCTCTTTCGTACAGATCGCGTAGCTGGTCCTCTAAGTCCTTAATCTCCTGTCTGTAACCCGTTCGGATCGCCCTTTCTTTTGCATCTTTCAGCTGCCACTTGAGATGACTAATCTATTTTTTTATAGATCCAAATACCTCCCTGCTCCAAGTCTGCATTGCTTTCACCATGAGTGCGAGTTGTTTACATGCCGCATCCATCCCCTGCTGCCGCTCATTGGTTGCATGCGCTTTTTCCCATGCACTGGTCACCATCGCTTCGTAATCAGCATGTCTTGTCCAGGCCGCCTCATACATGAAAGGACGCAGCCTGTGTGACGTGTTAACGGCCAGTGCCGACGCCACACGGACAAGCAATGCTTGATGATCAGACTCCTTAGTCAGAATGTGCTGCACCTTTGTCTCCGGGAACAACTGCATGAAGGAGGTAGAGCACGTTGCCCTATCAAGGCGAACCTATATATTTTCCCCTCCTTCCCTCTTGTTATCCCATGTGAATGGGTACCCCGAGAATCCAATATCCGCAAGTCCACAATCAGCTAAACAGTCTCTAAACTCATCCATCTGTCGGATGCATCTAGCCTTGCCTCCAATTTGTTCTTTCTGCACCATTGCCTCGTTATAGTCTCCCACACATATCCACGGAAGATCATCTTGTTTCCTCAAATACCTCAAAGCTTCCCAAGTTTTATTCCTCATTTCCACGCATGGCTCCCCATAGATTCCAGTGAACCTATAGATCCGCCCATCCATCTCCATTTGACAGTCTATGTAGTATTGACACCAAGGTCTAACTATCACCTTCACATGATCTCTCCACCACAGCGCCAAACCTCCACTCTTACCCGCACAGCTCACCGCCACACCTTGCGAAAATCCAAGGCTCCATATGAGTCTTCCCATCGCGTTTGCACTCTTCTTTGTCTCTGATAAGAACACCACCGCTGGGTTGTAAGACCGTACCAGGTCTCTCAGTTCGCCTACCGTCGAGTCCAACCCCAGTCCTCGACAGTTCCAGGCCAAAACATTCATTGTTCCCGGCGGCCCTGTCCCGCAGGGTCCGCCGATGTGGCCGTGGGTTCCTCAATGCGATCAAACACAGTCGAGGTTTTCTGTCTCGTGTCACGTACAAAGGTATCATTCCCTTCATGTCTTCCACCATCTCCTTTCGCCACCCAATATTGCCTTGGCCTTCTCTTCCTCTCTCTCAGACCTTCCTGTCTCGGACTTCCGGGAGAGTGCTGTCTTGCCCTAAATTCTGGTCTAGGCTTGCGCACATAGTACCCCTGCCTCCTCTCTCTCCCATTGAAGTTGCTAGACGATCCCACCTCATGATTCTCCCATCTCCCATGCTGCCTGTAGTTGCTCCTTAACTCTGCCTGCTTCTCCTGCTGCCTCTCTCTCAAATTTGACCGCAGCTCTCTCTCCCTCTTCTGTTCTAAATCATCTCTCAAATCTCTTTCTTTTCTGGTCTCCTCCCCATGCACCTGCTCCTGACGACCGCTGCCTTCTTCCCCAACCCCCTTTCCATCCCCGCCAGTGCGGGAAACAGCCGGGGTAGCGAACTCCTTATGTAGGTTGCGCTTTGTGAGAATATCCCGAACAGTTCCTGGTCTTCTACTTCCCCTTTCCCCTTCGCTACTCCTTGCACTTCCAAAGCTATTGAAGCTCCCCGAGACTCCACCAACCGATCTCTCCTTGTGTCCCAACGATCGCCCCGGGGACGCACGAAGCCATTCTCCCCATTGCTGGTCTGGATCCACAGACGGGACACATCCCCCTTCACCATGAACGAGCCTTCCACAAACAAAGCAAAAATGCGGTATTTTCTCATATTTGAAATCAAACCAAGTCTTCTCCACATCATCTACATCTTTCTTCAAGTAAAACCCCCTCACCAGCGGCTCCAAGACTGGTAGTTTAACTCTAAACATCAACTCCACACCATTCGCAAAACCATCCTTCTCTACATCCACCCTCACACTCTTGCCCAGCCAATTCCCAAGCCCCTCACCAAATGCTTTAGATCGCTTGTCTAGCGGTAAATCCTCAACTCTGACCCAAACATCCACAGCATCAAAAATCATCTCTGATGGTCTCGTGCTTCCATCATAATCTTTTAGAACTAAAACATTAAAGTCAAACTGCCATGGGCCATTATTCAACGCGTGTCTCCAATCTCCCTCACTACCGAAATTCACCAAGAACAGATTCCTTCCTATGATCTTGAATTGTGCCTCTCTATGCAGTCCCCACGCCCTTGCCATGGATTTTTCCATAGAACTCTTGTTGATCGGCCTTGGTGTAAATGCTTTCCCGATCGCCGCCCACCTTGCCGGTCTAGCCTGATCCTGATCTAAGTCCTTGAAGACAAAGCCCTTCGCCTCCTTCTCCGTCAACACCAGCCCACCCATCCGAGCCGTCAAGCCTGGGGACACGGAGCCGTTCCTGCTCTGGCCGCCCAGTGGCGTCCTCACCACATCTTCAGTGTCCTCCCTTTGTTTCGACGACCTTGGAGTAGCAGCTAGGTTTTGTGCTTTCTTCCCCGCCGCCGCTTTCCCGGACGTATCTGCCTGGTTCCTCCTCATCTCCGCACCGTCCATCTTCCTCCCCTCCATGTCAACTCACCGGAGAGAGGAACCGCACTCCGGCACCAGCCCGCTCGAAGACGCCGTCGCCTCCTCCCGGGCCGCCGCAATCCTCAGCACCACCAACCGCAAAACCCTAACCCTAGCTATCGAGCCGATCGCCTCGCGATCGCCTTAATCGCCTCTCCGTGTTTTACGCCCGAGGTGGACCCACCTGTAAATATCGACATCGTTTGTGCTTTTTGGATACACGCACTGGCCGCCGCCTGGCACAACGCCGTCTCCGGGATTTTGCATCGAGTGCTGCTGCTGCTGCATGAGATGTGTGGCGCTGGACGCAGCCGCGTAGCTTGTTCCGGCCGGACATGGTGAACACGCTGGTTTCCACGACTGCAGCCTTCATTCCCAGGAGTCCGGTCAGCTGTACGGGTACTACATCTGCGGCATCTACAGTAGGTATGTACAACAGATACCATGTACAATCCTTATTTAAGGAAAGTTTTTTATTAGCTTTTAGGTTTCTGCCTATGGGGAGTTCAATTGTGTGCTGAAGATGGTGTTTTCTGGGTTTTTGCAATGTGAAATTACTTTTTGTTGGAAAAGCCAACAATGAAATGTCAAAATATAGCCTAGTATGCTACTCCTATATAATTACTTTTTTGGCAGATAGCGTAGCTAATTTGTTGGATTATTAGGATAAGCTCGAGCAACCGCAAGAAAAAGCAAGAAAGAATACCTAAATACTTAAACGCGCAGCTGCGCTATCTGGACGTTGCGAGCGCACGCGCGTGATCCGTCCGATGCATGCATGAGCTGATGCTTTGTCTATTTTAACACAACAGTTGGTGGCAGTGTGTGGGGACCGTGCTAGCGTGCATGTGGATAGCCATCGCCGATGCACATGCATGTGCTAACGTCACCTATTTATTTCGTTCCAATTTTTTCAAAAAGTTACAACTTTTGAACCGGGTCTCAGAACGAAGAACCGTTTTCACTGTTGGTTTCCTCGTGACGAGCTCTTCAAAAGTAGATCCCATTTGAATATGTTTTGATGATTTTTTTAAAAAGCAACTTTGATGCTATATGAGGCAACTTTAGTGCTAAAAATCAGCAACTTTGATATTAAAGGAATTGCACCGTGTATATAAGTGAATTCGCCTAGTAGCCTCCTAATTAGCTGTGTGCACTTGTGTAATAAGTGGTTACCATGGTCTAGAAACTATGTTGTAGATTGTTTAGTTGCCTACCGTACTGTGAAAGTTGCTTACCATAGAGTGGAAACTTCTCTAACATGGCGTCACAAACCAAGTTGCCTAAGTCGCTACGAAGTTGGCTACGAGTGATCTACAATTGCCTAGAATACCATGAAAGTTGTCCATAAGGGACCTAAGTTGCCTACAATTTCAAAAGGTTTTTATGGGATCTAAGTCATCCATTAGGATTTCAAATTTCGAAACTGTGTGGGGATGGATGGTATACGATCTGTGTGCTTTCCTTTTCTCGGAGGAGTCTGCCCACCAACAGTACTGAGCGCGCAAGTATTGGCTACCCATGTTGCGACGAGCTCTTCAAAACTAAACCCCACATGGATATGTTTCGGTGATTAAAAAAACAATTTTAATGCCAGATGAGGCAATTTTATTGCTAAACAGAAGCAACTTCACTCCATTAAAAGTAACTAATTACCAACAATAAGCAACGAACTAGTAAGAGAGAACAACTTTGAAACAGACGTATATAACATCACATCACCTTCATAAGCAACTTCCTTTCTACTAGAGGCAACTTTAGTGCTAATAATAGGCAACTTCTCTACATTTTGTGTCCTAATTAATTTTGTCTGGAATTCTCCTAACTTCCTCACCGGTACTTCTAAGTTTCCTATTGTTCATGGTCACAAGTCATTATTTCTAAATTGCTTATAATACTGTAATGTCATCTACCGTTGATACTCTTGTGTCTGCTATTGCTAGTTATGGTAGGAAACTTGGTGGCGAATCGGGGCAACTTCAGAGTATTTGTAGGCAACTTAGAAAAATAATGATAAACCACTTCACAATACTGTAGCAACTATTTCTGCAAAGTTAGGTAACTGGGCAACAATGATAAGCAGCTAATTACCAATATCAGGTAACTAGGCATCAATGATAGACAATTTATTGTATTTATAGGCAACTAAACATCAACCATAGGCAACTAACCATCAAAAAATAGACAACCGAGTAGCCATGATGGGCAAGTTAGGATAATGTTAGCAAAATTCACAGGTACACATAGTCCAGCGGAGTTGTTTTGCATGTAACACTAAAGGGGTATGATGTTTTGTGTTTTTTTTTCTCGTTTTATGCAAACCAACCTAATAGACAGTCTACTAGGATAAAAAGAAGAAGTTGCTTCCATGTAGCACTATAGTTGCCTCCATCTCACCGAAAGTTGCCCATAAAAAAAGTTTGACGAAACCTACCCATATGGGATCTAGTTTTGAACTCGTCGTGAGAAACTCAACGGTGAAAACGAAACTGGATTTCGATACTTGAATCAAAAGTTATGACTTTGAAGAATATTTGAACCCCAACAAATGCACGTGACGACAAGATCTAGGCTAATTTAACAGGATCGTGTTGGGGGGGGGATGATGGCTAGGGACCAGAGTGCTTTCCTTTTTTGGAAGCACGTGTGGAGGGACCGGTTGCATTTTCTATATATGGCAGGAGCGCTGGATCACATGAGCAGGCGCCCGAGCGCTCGCTAGCCATGTCCGAAAGAATATGACATTTTCAATGTTGTAAAAGAGTGCATGTGGGGTTTCAGATCAATCTGAGGGTGGTGACCTAAGAAAAAACAACTTGTAAGATAGAAAACACTAAGGGACCTTGGACTGGTTTCGCCCCGGGCCCCCGAAATCTCAGGACCGGCCCTGGTGCCATCGTGAGGCTAGGTGTGTTAATTCTGAACACACACACGTAAGCAATAAAGCTTCGCTTTATACCTCAAAAAAGAATTGAAGCACTCAAATCCATCCCAAATGCCCATGGGATGGTAGGTTACTGCTCGGACAAAAAAAAGCACCCAATCCGGCTCCCCACAAATAGCCCAAATGCCTGGGCTGCTTGACAACCTCATATCCAGCTCATATGTGAGGTGGATATGGGTAGGCCCGGATGCGCCTGGTCACTGCCGACATGTTAGATCGGCCCGCTATGGCCCACACAACCCCCATCACTGTTCCCACAAAAATCCAGTCGGTCCGACAAACCCTAGTCAAACCCCACTCCTCCTACTCCTATCGCCCTATCCGCTCTGCTCGCTTCTCCCGATACATATTGAACCACACACGCTTGTGCGACACGGCATGCACCATAGGACAGCACCAGAAAAAAGCATGCAAATCAAACCAATCATGATCAGCAATCAACCCATAGGACAAAAGGGAACTAATCAGACATAACAGAGGTGCAACAAATCATTGGATAATAATATATAGAATAAAGCACCATGTTCAAGTAGGGGGCATAGTGGGTAACGGGAGAGTGGACCACTGATTATAGATTCGGGAAGGTGATGGAGGTGCTGATGAAGACGACGGTGTGTTGTTGGAGATGATCGATGTCACGATGGTTCCCCTAACGGTGCTCCGACGCCACCGAGAGAGAGAGGGGGGGAGAGCCCACCTTCTTTTTCTTCTTTCTTGGCCTTCCCCCTAGATTGGATAAGGCACTGGTACGACGAGGTGCTATACAAACGATTTTTAACCCTTTCCGCGACGGCGTCTGGAACCGTCGCCAAGTGAGTGACTGCGACAGGTGGGTCCTTCCCACATGACCCAGAAACCATCGAGGAGAAAACCGTTTCTGATATCTCGAATATTCCAAACGCTTCATCCTTGCTACTCGTTTGTGCTCGCATTGCCATCGCGGTCGGAGTTCTGTGGGTTTACCTAAAACCAGGCACATTCCAGGCACGTACCAAACTGGCTCTACATTTACGATGCCTGACACATTACAAACAGTTCATGATTGTAAACTATAACGCTCGGATAATCAAGCTACAGTAATCCCCTACTAATGATGCCAAGTCATCACTGTTACTGTTGCTAATCTAACTTTGATTCAAAACCAATTCAAATTCAATTTTATAAATAAAGTCAAATAAATTAATTCTCCAAACAGTAAAACAAAAATGTTTGCTGGGTTGCAAATATTCACTAACTAAATGTCATGAGTGCTTCAACATCATTTGAGATAGCTAATTTTCCCTGGGAATTAAAGCAGTTCCAAATCAGCATTTTTAAATGCTTTTCCATTTGTGAAAAATCCAAATCAATTCAAACTCCTCCCAAACTTTTTGTGGTAGTGCCAAATATTGTAATGTATTTATGTGGCCAAGTTCCACATTTTTACAGAGACCAATTGACAGCTCAAAATATTGCAAACAGATTCTGCAATCAATGTAACAATAAAATAAAAAGGAAAGGCCTAACTACTATGTGTTAATGGGCTCTAGTGCCATTGTGCACTTTGGCCCGTCTAACAACATTGGGCCAGCCCACCTCCACCTCATCCCCAACCTCGCTACATGAGGCGGGGGGATCGTGGTGGCCATCCCATGGCGCCCCTGGTCCCGTGGCGGCCATCCCCGCTCTCTCCCTATGGATAAGAGGACGCCCCGACGCCCTCCTCCCCCCTGCCGAACCCTAGCCACTTCCCCTCTTCTACATCGCCCCCTTCTTCTTCTGCTCGAAATCGAGCTCCAAGTCTCCGCGGCCACCGCTGCGTCACCCTTGTTGCCACGGCCACTGCCGTCGCCGTTGCTCGAGGGCACGTCCTGGAGGATCGCCTTGTTCGGCTTCGTCCGTTCCGGGGACCAGCTCGAGCCGGGGAGCTGCGTAACCGCCGCCATCGCCGTCTTCTTCAACCGGCCGTCACCAACTCGCCGTCGATGCCGTCGCTCCTGTCCATCTCCCCGGCACCGCTGTGAGCCACTCTTCCAAACCCTCCTCTCCCTGTAGTCGATTAGTCGCCTTAGCCGCCGTCCCCGAGCTCGTCCATGGCCGCGCCGGGCTGTACGCGCACCTGCTCGGCTGCTGCTGTTGCTTGCTTCCTGCTGCTCTGCTACTGCGGCCCTTCGTCGCCTCGCTGCCGCCCGGCCCGTGCACGCCCTGCCACGCCTCAACCCGCGCCCCCTGCCCTGCCGCCTGATGTTGCGCCATTGCCGCGCTGCCCGCAGCTGCTCTAGCCGTTGCTGTTGCTCTGCTAGCTGCGCTTACTACTGTCTGCTTCCTGACGCTGCTGCTTTGTTGTTCTGCTGCCGCTGCCGCCTTGCTCTTTGCTGCTGGTACTCTTGCCGTAGCTACTACTCTTTGCTATTGCCGCTAGGTACTGCAGCTCCGGTTACTAGCTGCTGTTGCTCACGGCTTTGCATGCCATGGCCATGGCCAAGTGCGTCATGTGCGTGCTGTGTGTGGGTGGCCGGCTGGCCAATTGGCGGTGGTGGCCGGCCCTGATTAGATTAGGGACTAATCCCCCTCTAATACTAACACACTTTGAGTCTGTTACATGTGGCCCCCACTAGGTAAATTGTTTAACTAAAATAATTTTAACACATGTTACGCTTACATGTGGGTCCACTGACCCTGTTGACTGGTCAATCATTGACCTGGTCAACAGTCAACCAAACCCCCTGACCCCACTGTCATACACTAGGCTAGGCAACCCCTGTGTACCCATAGCAATTCTGCCTTTTAAATTCGAATTAATAAAATTCCTAAAAATAAACAAAGCAATAAACTTTGAGAAATTCATATAAAATAAACTGTAATTCGGATGAAAATGTTTTCTACATGAAAGTTGCTCGGAACGACGAGACGAATCCGAATACGCATTCCGTTCATCCGCCACATGTCCCTAGCATAGCGAACATGCAACAATCCCCTCCGTTTCATTTGTCTAAAAACGGGAAACACCGGGAATACTTTCCCGGATGTTTCCCCCCTTTGCCGGTGTCACCTAGTATTGCGTTAGGTCACCTCTAGCACCGCGCATTGCCATGCTATGCTTTGTGATGCTTTGATTGCTCTGTTATTTATTGTGTTCCCCCTCCGTTACTTCTTTCCGGTAGACCCCGAGATCGACTATGATACCCCTGTGATCGACTACATCGACGACGACCCTTCCTTCTTGCCAGAGCAACCAGGCAAGCCCCCCCTTTGATCATCCCGATATCGCCCATTCCATTCTCTCATGCTTGCATTAGATTTTGCTACTGTTATTGTTTGCTCCTATTCTGATGCATAGTTTGCTTTTGTAACCTGCTCATTGTACCTTACCTGCTTATCCTAAACTGCTTAGTATAGGTTGGTTAGTGATCCATCAGTGACCCCCACCTTGTCCTTGTTGCCCCTGCTTCATCATCGAAGACCCGTTCAACGGGATCGAAGACCAGAGCCGACACCTCACATCACATCACACCCCTTTTGTTGCTCGACTCTGTAGGGTTACCATCGAGTGCCGAGGCTGGACCCTCATACATCACTCCTGATGAGATCTCTGCAGTGTAGCTATTCGGTCGTGGTCATCGAGGGTGATTTCCTCCTTAACCACTTCCGATGCGACTCTGTCGTGCAACCCCTCAAGTGTGAACCTCGGGGGTGGTTCCTCTTACGTTCACCTTGATGATTACATCGAGTGGAATCCGTCAAGGGTGATTCCTCAGGTTTTCTACTTGGTGTTAGACACACGGTTACTATGGTTACTATGACTTTACACTGAACCCTGTTACTAAAGACGGGTCGGCCCTGAGGGGTACCCGCGCGAGCATATTTGCGAGTGATGTGGAGACGGGTTGACCTGGAGGGTGCCCGCGAGATAATTACGAGGCGTGGCCGGGCATTCCTAGCCCTTGCCGCAAGTCCTCAAGACGGGGCAACGGGGTCACATCATTCGTGAGTCTCTGCTTGTTACCGCGCGTTCCTAATCCACTATGATTTGGATATTTGATCCGAGGGGCCTCTAGCCTGATAGCACTAACCATCACGTGGGCATAGTATGGGTGTTCTGCGTCGTATACATCAGCCAAAGCTTAATAGATGTCAGCGACTGAGCGGCACGCGCCGGGTTGGACTGGTAAGCTTCTGCCTTTTTTAAGGAGGTAGCTAGGTCTGCTCACCGGCCGCCCACGCAACGTGCAGGAGTTCCCGGGGCAATGGCCCACGACCCCTGGGGGCATAGGTTTAGTCCGGCGTGCTAGCCTCTCTATTAAGCCTAGGTCGGGTTGCGGCATATTGTTTGGCCGAGGCCGGGCATGACCCAGGAAAGTGTGTCCGGCCAGAGTTAATCGAGCGTGGTGGGTAAGTTGGTGCACCCCTGCAGGGAAGAAAACATCTATCGATAGCCTGTCCTACGGTAACAGACACTTGGAGTTGTATCCCGATCGATACAACTAGAACTGGATACTTGAGATGAGACATGGATATGAGAACTGGATAGTATGGCTCTAGGATTGCTTTCTCGCAGGGAGTCGAGAAAGGATCTCTGGCCGAGGTTGATAACACTTCTACTACTTTACTTTATGCTACTCTACTCCCTCCTGTTGCTGCAAGATGGTGGTTTCTAGAAGATGCTAGTCTTCGATAGGACTAGCTTCTCCCCCTCTTATTCTGGCATTTCTGCAGCCCAGTCCACATATACAACCTTCCTTTGATAATGTTGCATATGTAGTGTAGATCCTTGCTTGCGAGTACTTTGGATGAGTACTCACGGTTGCTTTGCTCCCCCTTTTCCCCCCTTCTTCTTCTTTCCGGTTGATGCAACCAGATGTCGGAGCCCAGGAGCCAGATGCCACCGTCGATGCCTACTACTACGTGGAGACCGCCGACGACGAGGAGTAGTTAGGAGGCTCCCAGGCAGGAGGCCTTGCCTTTTCGATCGATGTTGCTTTTGGGCTAGCCTTCTTAAGACAAACTTGTCTAACTTATGTCTGTACTCAGATATTTTTGCTTTCGCTGACTCTTGTGAATTCAAGCTTATGTATTCGAGCCCTCGAGGCCCCTGGCTTGTAATATAAAGCTTGTATTATTTTAATTTGTGTCTAGAGTTGTGTTGTGATATCTTCCCGTGAGTCCTTGATCTTGATCGTACACATTTGCGTGTATGATTAGTGTACGATTGAATCGAGGGCGTCACATAAACCGTGTACGATAGGTCGACAATCACACATATTTAGTTTTCCTGCACCGTTTGTGATAGTGTCTGACATCACACATGCTTTGCAAATGGAAACTGTGTGCATTGTTACACACGTTTCCTCTTCGTGAACCGTGTCGGATTATGATGTATATGGCACATGCTATGCTTTATAGACCGTGTGCGCCGTAATGACCTGCAGACCATAATTTCACCCTAATTTAATTGCTACTATTTAAAATCGTGTCTAATTTGAACTTGAAAGTAGGCTATAGCTTTATTCATATCCATCAGGTTCAAACAACAAATGCATTATTTGAGTCACATGTACATATGTTTAAGAATTACATAAGCACCAAATAAAGAATGATGAACCAGGGTTCTATACTTGTACTATTACAGATGGTAAAGAAAGAGGCGACAGACAATCTGGTTGCTGAACAAGGTGAACCGAAATGACCCTATTGTGCTCTCCTGAATGCAAAAGGCACGCACGAGTCTAGTCCAATCCCTTGTGATGGTTGGCCGTCAATCATGTAGTTTGAGAGGTAATCTTGAGTAAACTGCTTCAGGATCCAATGCAAAGGAAAAAAGATTTAGACATTGTCATCTAACACAACTCATTACGGGCAGTAAAAAGAAGGCTACAAAGTTCTTACTTACCATCCTACATTTCACTGTTGTCTTTCATAAAGTGTAAAAAAAAATAGTTCGATTGACATCTTTTGACCCATTTTAATAACAATCTTTATCAGTTTCCTCACTTGATGCTGGTTCATGAATATCTCATTGCCCCATACGCAGAAAGGGTCAAAGTGTGGATCTTTGGCAATGACATATGTACCTAAAAGCACCAAGTTAATATTAGATGCTAAACAACAATTGCAAAATGATGTAGTATAACACTCCCTCCATCCCATTATATAAGATTTTATTACATGTATATCTAGACATCATCAGAACATTAAGGTAACACTCTTCCTTGTTGCTATGTAGCCTGAGATTGCATAATTAGTCATTCAGTACAATGCATGTTTCTATGTAGCCTCAGATATATTAAATATGACCCTAGTTAACCTACTAATAAATGGGTTACAGATATAGTCAATGAAATGTCCGATTCCATGATTAATCCCTTATCAGTCTCCAGGCTATATGGTACCAGCAACCGATATCCTGAACAGTGAGTACTTATAATCAATGCGATGAAACTAACCTCGATGGAAAACAACACTGTTCTCAACACTGTTCTCAACACTGTTCTCAATATTGTCATGTATATGCACAATAGGGTAAACATCAATCAAACATAGCCATGGTAGACAACATAATCTACAAATGATAGCTTCAGTGTGCAGGTTTAAGCACGCTAGTTAAGCAAAACAAGAAGTGGAAAGGTGTGTTAACTGCATCAGGCATAACATTTAAAAACAAGCAAATAGTCATTCAAACTGGTATTGTGTAGGTCTAAAGTACACTAGTTATTGTTAAAAAATGAAAAGGCATGTTAACTGCAACATCCTTAACAACAACAAAATACCGTAATTCATAGTGGTATTGTTGAAACTGTTATTGATGAAATTGAACTGCACGGCAAATAGTTGCACATATAGAGCATCACATTGTGAAGAACTGAAATAAACAAGGCATAAGGCCATATCTAGCCGACCCTTTAAAAGTTAACGGGCTAAAACCCTTAGTGGATATGTATATGTACTCCAGCAATTTTTGGTCGTTTCTAGTCAATCCCCTAAACTTAACGTTGTAAACTTCAATTTGATCAAGTTCAAAGCTGATTCAACCGAAAGTAGCTTGCATTCAAACATAAACATAGATAGTTTTGCATAACCGAACATAAAACATAAATTTAAACTAAACTAAACTACCTTCGGTCGAAGTGGAGGTCGAGCCAATCCTTCCTCGTTAGGTAAGGTGTGTCGTGAGCCGGGTCCGGGCCGGTGCCGTCGTCGGGGTCGTTGGGGAAGACACTCCTCCACTCGTCGACGTCGATCTCCTCGTCCTCGCCGCCCACCTCGACGCCCTCTGCGCCGCCGTCCTCGCCGCCTTCGACCTCATCATCGGAGGAGAGCACGATAACCTCGCCGCCCTTCGCACCGACAAAGATCACCCGCTCCGTCTCCACGAGCTGCGGGTGCTGCCGGCGGAGCTCTTGCATTTAGGCCTCGTCGGCGGCACTCCCACGCCTCGCGGTCCTCCCGCTCCATAGCCGAGCTCACCACCCTGGCTCCGGCGGAACAAGGTTGACTGGATGTGTGCCGAAAGAGAAATTGGGCCTAGCCGACGCGCCGTAGTAGCGGACCTGCCAGCAGTCGTACTCCGTGGAAGCTACCGAGCCACTGGCGGGTGTGGGTCTCCCGATCCGTAATCTCGGCGACCCACGTCCCCCACCGCCGCCGCTGAACCCCGAGGTAGGACCTTGTCAGCGGCCGGGCCCGAGGGAGACCGGGAAGTCCTCGAACCGACATAGGGGCGCGACGGCTGGCAGATCGGGCGACCGGCGACGGCGGATCAATAAAGAGCCCGTGGAGGGCGACGGGGACACCTCAGCGGCCACCTCGCCGGCGTCAGGCAAAGAGGCCGCGATAAACCTCATTTTGGCCATTGGCTCCTCGAGCCCCCCGGCACACAGGCAGAGGTTGAGGATGGAGGCGGCAGCGGCGATGGCGACGACCTACCAATGGTTTCGAGCGAGGGAGGGTGGTGTGTGTCTGTGTGACCGGAGCTTTTGGGGAGTGTATGGTGTGTGTGGAGGGGGAGGCAAGGTGGTGTTTCAGGAAATACTGCGGCAACTGACAATTTTACTAGGCGGGAGTAAAATGTCGAGCTACTGAAAATTTGGATCAAGGGCGAGCAGATATTTTTGAGATTGCGAGGGATGCAGAGGCGTGAGTAAAATGCCGGGGCCATTGAAAATTTGAATCCAGGGCGAGCAGATATTTTTGAGATTGCGAGGGATGGAGAGGTGGGAGTAACAAGTTGGGGCTACTGAAAATTTGAACTAAGGGCGAGCAGATATTTTTTAGATTGCGAGGGATACAAAGGCGGGAGTAAAATCCCGAGGCAACTGAAAATTTGAATCAAGGGATTGGAGCAGAGCGGGAGTAACAGACATCGCACACGGTCCGCACATACTAATCGTGTGCTATCAAAATTAAAACCTTCCAGGCGGTAGATATTTTTGAGATTACGAGGCAGTAGATATTTTCGAGACCGGGAGGCAAGCCTCGTGGAGCACAATCTACTGTGCTGATATGAGTGACTGCAGGGCACGGACGTGGCACACGGGTAGTCTGACCGAACCGTGTCTGTTGCATACCCAATCGCAGATGGTTTCTACATCCAACTCGTGTGCTGTTTATAAATTTGGCAAAAAAATAACGCGGGAGAGGGTCAGAACACGAACACACTTGTATGTGGACCAAATATATGTATGAAAATGGTGGTTTGATGTTCGAATACCCAATGTACAACTTTGATGTGGCACTTATCGCACAAAAGCACAATATTGCTAGTCAGCCACCCTTACGAACCCCACTTCGTGTCAGCGGTAAGGGAATCCTAGCTATGAATGCATGCCCCCAAATAGCTAGGTCTGAAATCTCACCCTACCATAACACAAAACCTATAGGAGTCCATCATATATATATGGTCAAACTTCCCCTTTCGCTTCCCGACAAAGGTGGACCGTGTGCCGACCCACAAATGTGTGCTTGTGGCGCGAGATGGGTGGGACCGCATACGAACCACATGCGGGTGGCCCTACTATATGTATGAAAAGGGTGTGGTGTGATATTTAACTACCATTCACAACTTTGATGTGGCACGTGTGCTGTCGGGGGGAGGGCATCTCACCAAGACGTACTGTAACACGGACGAAGCAGAATCCAACTTGGTCGTACAACCTCTCCCGCTCGTTGTTGGTCAAAGTGATGGAAGTCCACACGGCCCCACAAAATGGGCTAGCTTGTCGCCGATAACCTCGCGAGGGAGTACTGTATGAAGACAAACCCACTCTGTGCATGTGGCCCAAGTATGTATATGGAAGTGGTGTGTTTGGTGTTTGAATACCCAATGCGCAAATTTGATGTGGCACCATGCTTTGGAACCGTAAAATCCCCACACTAAGCGAGGGTTCACGACGCGTAGCATGCACTCAAACTTAATTAGGCTTGGAATGATCGACCTACTATACGGTAACTCGAAGCAAAGAAGAAGAATCAACCCTGGTAACCTTTCTCATCGTTGGTCGAAATGATGGACGTCCACGCGGGCCCATGAATATATATAGGCTTGCCGCCCATAACCAAGCGAGTGAGAGTGTGTCCAAAGACAACCATAGCATGCGTGTGTCTCGAACATATTTATGGAGGTGTGTGATGCATGCATATGTGTTGAATACTCGACCCAATGCACAACATTGATGTGGTGATGTGTCGAAAATCGCAAAGGTCCCTACACAGAGCAAGAGGTCGTTCATGACGTGTCGTGTGCTCACCCCCCCTTCGATCCAGCGGGGTGGATCCATGTGTACACATGCGCTATTATATATATATATATATATATATATATATATATATATATATATATATGTAATCTCACATCATGATCTATATCAGAGACAAACAAAAAATTAATCCCCTCCTAAGTCAAATTAGTTAACCTCTCTCGCTGTCGGTGAAAGTTATGGACCAAGCGGGCCGACAGATGGAAGCATCGCCGATAACTGTCTGAGTGAGTGCCATATATAGGACAACAACCATCACGCTTGCATGTGTGCCAGAACATATATATGGAGAGGTATGTGTTTGTGATGTTTTGAATACCTAATGCACAACTTTGATGTGGCATTTGCCTCAAAACCCGCAAAGTCCCCACACAGAGTGAGGTTCATGTGACACCTAGTATATATATGCTGGTCACACACCCCCCCTCGACATGTACTATACACCTAGTAACACAACCCTAAAAGAATTAATCCTCCTTGTTCGTCAAACGTACCTCTCTCTCGTTGGGTCAAAGTGATGGATGACGAACTCGCGGGCCCAGCACAGAAGCGAAGCGTATGTCGCACGCGAGTGATCATCCTATATAGGACTATGTACCACCGTCTGCATGTGGCCCAAAGAGGTGTTTGTGTGATGTTTATATACACAACCACATATATAGGAAACCAAAAAGTCCCCGCAGAGAGCGCGAGGTTCATGATGCGTGGTATGTGCTATATGTACGCCCCCATTCGACGCGTAATATATATGTACTTCTACTGTATAGCACAAACCAAAAAAGAATCATTCCTTGATGGTCAAATTAGAAACTCTCTCGTTGGGTCAAAGTGATGGAGGACAACCTCGCATGCCCACGGATGGAAGCGGCACACGCGAGAGAGTTCCTATAGGGCAACCACCGCCTGCATGGTATTGCGTGATTTTTGAATACCAATATAATGTACAACTTTGATGTGACACCTGCCTGGGGAACCGGAAAGTCCCCACATGGAGCGAGGTTATGACACACATATATAGAGAGTATCCATGTTGCCCCCTCTTTGACATGTACATACTCCTACTGTGCATATACGTAACACAAACCAACAAAGAACCATCCTTGTTGGTTAAATTAACCTCTCTCTCTCTCATTGTACGTTCAACTGATCGACGACGACCTCGTGGGCCCACAAAGAGAGTCACACGCGAGTGAGTGTCATAGGACAAAACCACCGCGTGCATGTGCCCGTGTGTTATGTGATGTTTGATTACCCAATGCACAACTTTGACGTGGCACATGCTTCACAAACCTGAAACGCACTACACCATGATGTGTAGCCCCCTCACTTCAAGCCGGTGGGAGGGTGTGTGCGCACATGCCTGAACTATGATATGGAATCTCACCATGATCCACACCACACACATGCCAAGATGAATCCACCTTTTGGTCAAATGCCTCTCGTTGTCGGTAGAAACTAAAAACCTTTGTGGGCTAACGAATGGGCACGTCGCTGATAACCGCACGAGGGAGAGTGTCCGAGAGGACCACCAATGCATGCATGTGGCCCGAACATGTATGTATGAAAGGGTTGTGTAATGCCTTAAATAACAAATTCACGACTTTGATGTGGCATATATGACTCACAAAATGATCAATAATCCCACACGGAGGTTCACGACTCATAGTGTACCGCCGTACCTCTCCCCCACCCCCCACACACAGACACACACATCCCGCACCACCACAGCCACTCTGAGGCATCTCAAACTTTTTCTACAGTGAACATGTGACCAAAGGAGTGTCGTGTTAAAATAAAAAAAAACAGACATCATTCGATCGTTTTTATACATTGATTGATTTTCTAAGGATTTAATGTGCAAAAATCAAATTTGAGCTACATGTGCACCAAAATGGATTGCAAAATCATATGTGTCCCCGGGTGCATGTTTCCCCATGCAAGAGAGTTCAAAATATTGAGAATATAGATTTTTAAAATTCAGTAAATCCAAAACTTAGTTGAAATTCATGAAACTTATCGTGGTGTCATATATGGACACCAGTAGTGTGTGATATTGTCTTTTCGTCAAATTTGACACACGTTTTGATATAATCTTCTTACAAACGGGAGATTGTTAATAACTGGCAACCAATATATCATAAAGATTATTTATTCGGACTGTGTGCGTTAGACCGTGCCATGCTTCGGTTAAGCAGTAAAGTAGCAGAATGAATCATCAATAAACCAAAATATATATGTGCTGCCGCGCGCCTCGTGTGCCGTGCGAGCAGGCGTGAGTTGACGGGATGAATGCGAGCAGTCCACCGCGCAGGCAGACCGGGAGGCGTGCGTGCAGGTGTGCGTATTGACGGGAGGTGATTTCGCTACGCAGTGTCACCGGGAGGCGTGCGAGTAGCTGTGTGAAATGATGGTATGAATGACAGAAGTCCGCCGCACAGGCTCACCGGGAGGCGGGATAGCCTTTGGCCACCGTCCGCGTCGCTCCCACTGGTCCGTATTAATTGCGCGCCCGAGCCACCGGCCATAATAGACGGCCGCACCCCCGGTCCATAGTGCTCACCAACGTCTGGACTCTGGAGTGTATGAGGATGCCGCCAAAGCGCACCATCGGAAGGAGTGGCAACGCTGGGGCCGGTGAAGCACCCGCGCAACGCGTGAAGCTAGGCACAAAGGTTGTCGTCGCCGCGGACGAGGTCCGTTAGATGCACGTAGTGTATTGATTGTTTGAATGTTATCCGTATAGAGTTAGTGATTAATTGTTTGTTCTGTACAAATGATTTTTGCTAATAATCCGACTAGGGTTAGCGTGCGTGCTAATAATTCATGGCCAGATCTTGAGAATTGATTTTGAATGTCCTACGTATATGTTTGTGAAGGAAATATGCCCTAGAGGCAATAATAAAGTTGTTATTTATATTTCCTTATATCATGATAAATGTTTATTATTCATGCTAGAATTGTATTAACCGGAAACTTAGTACATGTGTGAATACATAGACAAAGAGAGTGTCCCTAGTGTGCCTCTACTTGACTAGCTCGTTAATCAAAGATGGTTAAGTTTCCTAGCCATAGACATGTGTTGTCATTTGATGAACGGGATCACATCAATAGAGAATGATGTGATGGACAAGACCCATCTGTTAGCTTAGCATAATGATCGTATTAGTTTTATTGCTATTGCTTTCTTCATGACTTATACATATTCCTCTGACTATGAGATTATGCAACTCCCGAATACCGGAGGAACACCTTGTGTGCTATCAAATGTCACAACGTAACTGGGTGATTATAAAGATTCTCTACAGGTGTCTCCGAAGGTGTTTGTTGAGTTGGCATAGATCGAGATTAGGATTTGTCACTCCGAGTTTCGGAGACGTATCTCTGGGCCCTCTCGGTAATGCACATTGATACGTCTCCATCGTATCTATTTTTCCAAATACTTTTGCCCTTGTTTTGGACTCTAACTTGCATGATTTGAACGGAACTAAACCGGACTGATGATGTTTTCAGCAGAATTGCCATGGTGTTATTTTTGTGCAGAAATAAAAGTTCTCGGAATGACCTGAAACTTCACGGAGAATATTTTTGGAATATATAAAAATACTGGCGAAAGAATCAAGACCAGGGGCCCACACCCTGTCCACGAGGGTGGGGGGCGCGCCTAGCTACCCCCCTGGGCGCGCCCCCTGCCTCGTGGGCCCCCTGGTGCTCCACCGGCCTCAACTCCAACTCTATATATTCACGTTCGGGTAGAAAAAAATCAGAGAGAAGGATTCATTGTGTTTTACGATACGGAGCCACCGCCAAGCCCTAAACTCTCTCGGGAGGGCTGATCTGGAGTCCGTTCGGGGCTCCGGAGAGGGGAATCCGTCGCCGTCGTCATCATCAACCTTCCTCCATCACCAATTTCATGATGCTCACCGCCGTGCATGAGTAATTCCATCGTAGGCTTGGTGGACGGTGACGGGTTGGATGAGATTTATCATGTAATCGAGTTAGTTTTGTTAGGGTTTGATCCCTAGTATCCACTATGTTCTGAGATTGATGTTGCTATGACTTTGCTATGCTTAATGCTTGTCACTAGGGCGCGAGTGCCATGATTTCAGATCTGAACCTATTATGTTTTCATGAGTATATGTGAGTTCTTGATCCTATCTTGCAAGTCAATAGTCACCTACTATGTGTTATGATCCGGTAACCCCGAAGTGACAATAATCGGGACCACTCCCAGTGATGACCGTAGTTTGAGAAGTTCATCTGTTCACTAAGTGTTAATGCTTTGGTCCGGTACTCTATTAAAAGGAGGCCTTAATATCCCTTAGTTTCCAATAGGACCCCGGTGCCACGGGAGGGTTGGACAAAAGATGTTATGCAAGTTCTTTTCCATAAGCACGTATGACTATATTCGAAATACATGCCTATGTTACATTGATGAACTGGAGCTAGTTATGTGTCACCCTAGGTTATAACTGTTGCATGAGGAATCACATCCGACATAATTATCCATCACTGATCCAATGCCTACGAGCTTTTCACATATTGATCTTTGCTTAGTTACTTTACCGTTGCCACTGTTACAATTACTACAAAACTGCTACTGTTACTTTTGCCACCGTTACCGTTACTTCCATACTACTTTGCTACTAAATACTTTGCTGCAGATATTAAGTTATCTAGGTGTGGTTGAATTGATAACTCAGCTGCAAATACTTGAGAATATTCTTTGGCTCCCCTTGTGTCGAATCAATAAATTTGGCTTGAATACTCTACCCTCGAAAACTGTTGCGATCCCCTATACTTGTGGGTTATCACACATCACTATAAGCCTTGCAAGCAATATGACTAATGAGTTAGTTGCGGGATGATGCATTACAGAACGAGTAAAGAGACTTGTCGGTAACGAGATTGAACTAGGTACGCTGATACCGATGATCGAATCTCGGGCAAGTAACATACCGATGACAAAGGGAATAAAGTACATTGTTATGCGGTTTGATCGATAAAGATCTTCATAGAATATGTAGGAGCCAATATGAGCATCCAGGTTCCGCTACTGGTTAATGACCGGAGATGTGTCTCGGTCATGTCTACATAGTTCTCGAACTGGTAGGGTCCGCACGCTTAACGTTCGATGATGATTTGTATTATGAGTTATGTGATTTGATGACCGAAGTTTGTTCGGAGTCCCGGACGAGATCATGGACATGACGAGGAGTCTCGAAATGGTCGAAAGGTATAGATTGATATATTGGAAGGTAGTATTCGGACACCGGAAGGGTTCTGGAGTGCATCGTGTACATACCGGAGTACCGGAGATGATGAGGACATCACTCTTTCGGATACACACAAAACTCCGCTGGATATACAAGGACCGATCACTAGAGCTCGAGCGCCACAATTGAATTTAGAGGCGAGCTCGTTCCTAAGCACTTCTTTATATGTTCCTGAGAATAGATTGCTACCTAATGATTATATTATGATTAGGAACCATGGAGAGCACCAGGAGATACTTGCAGAGGGGTTTGGAGGTGGCGGGGACCAGCAAGGGCGTCCAAGTTAAGGTGAAGACCCAAACAAAGTTGACTTCGAATCTGTTTCGGAGTCCAGGAGCAGTCTGCACTACGGTTGTCCAGGTTGCATACGGGCTCGGTTTTGGACGTTTTATATATGCACGGATAGCTGAGAAGATAACCTTTCCAATAGCGCTGGTCACGTGGTCAAATTCCTCCTGAATCAACAGGAATCATCGAAACAAAAGACATTCAGAATCTGTCTCGGTGCTGCGCCATCATATTTTGGCCTTTGGGCCGTGTATCATGTTGGAGCCCATTAGGGGTGCGTCCAGGGGTCCCTGCAGGACCCTAGAGTCTTCATATACAGCCATCACCCCACCATTAGGGTTTGGGTTTTGCTTAGAATATTCTGTCAAGAACAGTTTCACCGTTCATCGGTTTGTGAGACCCCAACTTCGTGAGATTAATCATACAACTGCAATTTGGTTGCATTCTTTCTCGTTCTTGCTTGTGTTCTTCGATTCGCAGGCAAGGATTAGCCTTCTTGGCGAGGTCGACCGAGCATCGCCGGTCGATAACCAGAGGAGACGTGGTGCTGCGATTGTGGGGTTCAGAACGTGTTGTTTGGAAGCCGGATCGAGTTGTGTCAAGTTTCCACCAAATCGAGAGTTATCAGAACCTTTCAGAAGATCGGGACACCCTAGTTCATATCAAGTGGTAATCAGAGATTCAGGTGTTACCATCAGGTTCGCCCTTACCCTGGTTTGTTTTATTTAGCCTTCATCCTATTGTCCACAAAAAAAGCCAACAACAAATTAGCTATAGCTCTTTCCCGTCCCAGAACCACGTTTAGCCTTTTGCATAATTCCTTTTCAGAGTCCATAGTGTTGAGTTTGTGTCCTAGTATTGTTTTTGTTGCTGGTTTAATTCGTGTTTTAGTCTGACTAGTGTTTTTCCTCTTGTTCCTTCATCTTGTGCTACAAGTCGCCTCCTACCCTGTTCTATTTTCATCACTACACGTCCTGTGATCACCACACATTGACATAAGTCCAGTCGACAATCTGCTGCCACCATACCCGTTGTCTCGCCATCGATTTTAATTCGGCCGCCACCAAAAGCATACGTCGGAGCACTTCCCTTGAAACAGCCATAAGTTTCGCTTACGGACTCTGAATCAAGCAAAAAGGTACATTACGGAAAGAAAAAAAAGAGAAAAGGAGAAAAAACAAAGGAAAGAAAAATCACATTTGTTGGTGCCCAGATTTGACGGGTTGGCTAATTTAGATTGGCGAATTTCTGCTCAGAAAATTGGTTGTTGAGCGATACAGTTTCAGCAAGAATTTTGCAACACGGTTCTGATTGTGTACAGGCTGCATCATCTATCAGCTTGCCCTGAACCTTCCTCGTTTCCTAATTTTGTGCCACTGGTTGTGAGAGACATATCAAAAGAAAGTGAAGGAGCACGAATTTTCAAGCTTTGAGTGTTGTGCCGAGCTACTGTCCTTGCCTTTGTTCATGTCCGTTGTTGTTTTTACCTTCATACTTGTCTCTACCTTGTCTGCCATATCACACTTGGTTTAGAACACGAGTAGGCCAGCAACTAGGACAAGCTTTTTGGACCTTTATTCAGCATTACTATCTGTTTTTGAATTGTGTTCCACTCACATATAGTGCCTTCCAAGCTCGACATACAACCTTCTGAACAGACACAAGTTTTTGACCCTCGCAAATGCTGGATTACGCCTTCCAGGTATCCTTTGCTTTGCTAGTAAGAACCTTGTAAGAGCTTGGTAAGACGCTTCCATTTGCTGTGTTGAGAGGCACCACTGCAACTTCATAGTAGTTGATAGGGATAACCTTCACTGTGTGTTCCTGTTTTTGTGTTTACAATGGCAGGTACCGGTGAAAACGGCGATAGCACTCCCAAGGATTTCAAGGAATGTGTCAGCCAAGAGCAACTACAAGCTACTGTAGAGAAGGTTCATGGTGGGATGAACGAGGCAATCAAGAAGGATGTTACTGATGCGCTCATTGAACTCAACCTCGGCAACAACATCGAACGGTTGGACAAACGGATATCCACGTTAACTGACAGGGTTACCGAGTTGGAAACCCGTTTAACAACTAACAACGACGGCGTGTCCGGCAGCAACACCAGTGGACAAATGCCAGAAGACACGGTGTATGATGCTAATGGGAACATAGATCAACCAGCTACACGACAAGCAAGATTGCGCCAACGTCTTCGCCGTAACACTCAAGGTATGGGTAGTACAGTTAATCAACATCGTCATCAAGGTAATAATAATCATGCTCTTGATGATCCTTATGCTAAGATTAAGTTAACAGTACCAAATTTTTCGGGTCGTTATGATGCCGAGGGCTACCTTGATTGGGAGATGACGTTAGAACAGAAGTTTAATTCCCACCTTGTTCATGAGCAATATAGAGTTCGACTAGCTACTAGTGAGTTTAAGGACTTTGCTATTATTTGGTGGAATGGGCTAGCTGGACAGGGTGCTTTACCTGATACATGTGATTGACTTAAGGTAGCTATGCATGATCGTTTTGTTCCTCCTTCGTATCATAGAGATTTGCTTAACAAACTGCAGCGTTTAGAACAAGGAGAAAAATCTGTACAAGATTACTATGCTGAGCTTCAAAAGGGTTTGATGCGTTGTGGTATAGTGGAGGGGCTTGAGGATTCCATTTGTCGTCTTTATTCGGGTTTGAGGCGTGAGATTCAGGACATTGTTGATTATAAAGAATTTCATACTGTCAACCAGTTGTTCCAGTTTGCTATGCTTGCAGAGAAGGAATTGCAGGGACGTGAGCAGCGGAACAGGAGCAACGTCCACGCCTCCTACACGCCATGCACGACGGCTCCTTCGGGGCTGCCTAAGCCATCCTCTTTTCGGATGCCCCTAACAGCGGGCCAGCAAGCTTCTGCCTCAGCCAGTCATGTTACTACAACACCTACACCACCTGCTGCACGTCCTACATATTCAGGTAAAAATTCTTTGCAGGTTCCCGCCAATAGTGCTTCGTCTGTCGCCTCGACGGGACGCACTTCCAGCATTCAGTGCCACCGCTGCCAAGGACGTGGCCATATGCAGAAGGATTGCCCAAGTCAGCGGGCATATGTGGCAACCGAAGGTGGAGGTTATATCAACACCTCCGATGTGGGGGATGATGCTAATGATGATGATGCCGCCGCCGACAATGATGATGAGGGTCATGTCCTTGGGAGCGCCGATACTTCAGGCTACATGAACATTATTGTTCAGCGTGTGCTCAACACACAAATTCAGCAACCCGAGAAGCTACAATGCCACAACTTGTTTTAGATTTTCTTCGTTATCAAGAACCGACGAGCACGTGTTATCATTGATGGAGGAAGCTGCAACAATTTGGTGATTTCTGATCTGGTCCAGAGGCTTGGTTTGACCACACGGCCACATCCACATCCATACCATATTCAGTGGTTAAATGACTCTGGAAAAGCTAAGGTAACACAAACATGCAGAGTTCCTTTTTCCATTGGTTCCTATGTTGATTCTGTTGATTGCGATATCGTACCTATGCAAGCTTGTTCACTTTTGTTGGGTCGGCCTTGGGAACATGATAATGATGCTACACACCATGGAAGAAGTAATAAATACACTTTTGTGCATAAAGGGCAGAAAATTACTTTGGTACCTTTGAACCCCGCTGAAATTGTACAAGCTGATAGAGAGAGAGAGAGCTGCTAGTTTGAGTGGTGCTAAATCTGAAAATTAGCAAGTTGCTAATTCTGTTTTTCCGCCTAAAAAGGATAAGCCTGCACCTATTTCTAAGGTCGAGGGAATTAAATTGAAGGGTGGTGTTATGCTTGCAACAAAATGTGACCTTGCTCACATTTCCGATGATGATATTTGCTATGCTTTGATATGCAAATGAGCTTTGTTTTCTCTTAATGATATTGCTAGTTCGTTGTCTCCTGCTGTCACTAACCTTTTGCAGGAGTTTGAGGACATTTTCCCAGCTGAGATACCCCCGGGGCTGCCACCTATGAGAGGTATAGAGCATCAAATTGACTTGATTCCGGGTGCAACTTTGCCAAATCGTGCTGCCTATCGAACCAACCCCGAGGAGACCAAGGAAATTCAGCGACAAGTCCAAGACCTTTTGGACCGCGGGTATGTATGTGAAAGCCTTAGTCCTTCTGCCGTTCCTATACTTTTGGTTCCTAAGAAAGATGGTACTTGGCGTTTGTGTGCTGATTGTAGAGCCATCAATAATATTACTATTCGGTATCGTCATCCTATTCCTAGGTTAGACGACATGCTTGATGAGCTGTGTGGTTCTATAATTTTCACAAAGATTGACTTGCGTAGTGGCTACAACCAAATTAGAATGAAACTTGGAGATGAATAGAAAACAGTGTTCAAAACTAAATTTGGGTTGTATGGGTGGCTGGTAATGCCTTTTGGCTTGACAAATGCCCCTAGAATTTTCATGCGCTTAATGAATGAGGTTTTAAGAGCTTTTATTGGTAGATTTGTGGTGGTTTACTTTGATGATATCTTGATTTACAGCAAGTCTTTGGATGAACATATGGACCATTTACGTGCTATTTTTAATGCTTTAAGGGATGCACGTTTGTTTAGTAACCTTGAGAAGTGCATTTTTTGCACGGATCGAGTCTCTTTTCTTGGTTACGTTGTTACTCCACAGGGAATTGAGGTGGATGAGACGAAGATTGACGCCATCCAGAGCTGGCCGCTACCCCAAGCTATCACACAGGTGAGGAGTTTTCTTGGTCTTGCAGGTTTCCACCGCCGCTTCGTCAAGGATTTTAGCACCATTGCTGCACCACTGCATGAGTTGACGAAGAAGGGTGTGGTGTTCCATTGGGGGAAGGCACAAGAGGAGTCCTTTGGCACTTTGAAGGACAAGCTTACGCACGCACCATTGCTGCAACTTCCTAACTTTGGTAAGACCTTTGAGCTAGGATGTGATGCTAGTGGAGTCGGCATTGGTGGTGTTTTGACACAAGATGGTAAACCCGTTGCATACTTTAGCGAAAAATTGCATGGTCCTGTTCTGAATTATTCCACATATGATAAGGAATTGTATGCACTTGTGCGTTCTTTAGAAACGTGGAGTCATTATTTGTGGCCTAAAGAATTTGTTATTCATTCTGATCATGAATCGCTTAAGTATCTTCGCTCACAAAATAATTTGAATCATAGGCATGCTAAGTGGGTTGAATTTATTGAATATTTTCCTTATATCATCAAACACAAGAAAGGGAAGGATAATGTGATTGTTGATGCTTTGTCTAGACGATATACTTTGTTGTCTTAACTTGATTGTCGGATTTTTGGACTTGAGTCAATAAAAGAACAATATGCGCTTGATTCTGACTTTAAAGATGTTTTGCTGCAATGTCGAGAGGGTCGTACATGGAATAAATTTGTCCTTAATGATGGGTTTTTGTTTCGAGCTAACTGTCTATGCATTCCAGTTGGTTCTGTTCATCTTTTGTTGTTACAGGAGGCGCATGGAGGAGGATTGATGGGTCATTTCGGTGCGAAGAAGATGGAGGACGTGACCAAAGATGAGGAGAGATGTTGAGAGGTTCGTGGATCGCTGCACCACATGTCAAAAAGCTAAATCTCACTTGAATCCACATGGCTTGTACATGCCTCTTCCTGTTCCTTCTATTCCTTGGGCAGATATTTCTATGGATTTTGTGTTAGGATTGCCTAGGACTAAGAGGGGAAGGGATAGTATTTTTGTTGTGGTGGATCGTTTTTCTAAGATGGCACACTTTATACCATGTCATAAGAGTGATGATGTTGTTTATATTGCTGACCTCTTTTTCAAAGAGATTGTTCGTTTGCATGGTATGCCTGCTACTATTGTTTCAGATCGTGATGCAAAATTCTTGAGTCATTTTTGGCGCACCCTATGGAACAAGTTGGGTACAAAATTTTTGTTTTCTACAACTTGTCACCCACAAACTGATGGGAAAACTGAGGTGGTGAATCGCACTTTGGGCACCATGTTGAGGGTTGTTTTGAAGAAAATTTGAAGATGTGGGAATAATGTTTGCCTCATGTGGAGTTTGCTTACAACCGGACAACACATTCTACCACCAAGGTAATTCCTTTTCAGGTAGTGTATGGTTTCAATCCCCATGCTCCTATGTATATCTTGCCTTTACCTACAAGTGAGAGGATTCACACTGATGCCAAAGAATGTGCTGATTTTGTCTTGAAAATGCATGAGACAACAAAGCACAATATTGAAAAAATGAATGAAAAGTGTAGAATTGCTGGTAGTAAAGGTAGACAAGAGGTCAAACTAGAACTGGGTGATTTGGTTTGGTTCCACTTGAGAAAGGATTTAAGAAAGTCCAAGTTGATGCCTAGAGCTGATGGTCCTTTCAAAATACTTGCCAAGATATATGATAACGCATATAAACTTGAGTTGCCTCCTGAGTTTGGGGTTAGTCCCACCTTTAACATTTCAGATTTGAGGCCATATTTGGGAGAAGAGGATGAGTTTGAGTCGAGGACGACTCCAATTCAAGAGGGGGAGGATGATGAGGACATCACTCTTTCGGATACACACAAAACTCCGATGGATATCCAAGGACCGATCACTAGAGCTCGAGCGCGACAATTGAATTTAGAGGTGAGCTCGTTCCTAAGCAATTCTTTATATGTTCCTGAGAATAGATTGCTACCTAATGATTATATTATGATTAGGAACCATGGAGAGCACCAGGAGAGTACTTGCAGAGGGGTTTGGAGGTGGAGAGGACCAGCAAGGGCGTCCAAGTCAAGGTGGAGGCCCAAACAAAGTTGACTTCGAATCTGTTTCGGAGTCCAGGAGCAGTCTGCACTAAAACGGTTTTCCAGGTCGCATACGGGCTCGGTTTTGGACGTTTTATGTATACACTGTTAGCTGAGAAGATAACCTTTCCAATGGCGTTGGTCACGTGGTCAAATTCCTCCTGAATCAACGGGAATCATCGAAACAAAAGACGTCCAGAATCTGTCTCGGTGCTGCACCATCATATTTTGGCCTTTGGGCCGTGTATCATGTTGGAGCCCATTAGGGGTGCGTCTAGGGGTCCTTGCACGACCCTAGAGTCTTCATATACAACTGTCACCCCACCATTAGGGTTTGGGTTTTGCTTAGAATATTCTGTCAAGAACAGTTTCACCGTTCATCGGTTTGTGAAACCCCAACTTCGTGAGATTAATCATACAACTGCAATTTGGTTGCATTCTTTCTCGTTCTTTCTTGTGTTCTTTGATTCACAGGCAAGGATTAGCCTTCTTGGCGAGGTCGACCGAGCATCGCCAGTCGATAACCAGAGGAGATGTGGTGCTGCGATTGCGGGGTTCAGAACGTGTTGTTTGGAAGCCGGATCGAGTTGTGTCAAGTTTCCACCAAATCGAGAGTTATCAGAACCTTTCGGAAGATCGGGACACCCTAGTTCATATCAGGAGGGGTTAGCAGAACCCCCCGGGGAAAGATATGGGCCTTATGGGCCATAGGAGGGAGGCTAACCAGCCCACAAGGGGCTGGTGCGCCCCCCACAAGGGTGGAGGCCGAATTGGACTTGGGAAGGGGGCGCCACCCCCCTTTCCTTCTCCTACTCCCTCTCCTTCCCCTTTTTCCCCTCCGGTAGAAGGAAAAAGGGTGGGGCCGAATCCTACTAGGACTGGAGTCCTAGTAGGACTCCCCTCTCCCTGGCGCGCCCCTTGTTGGCCGGCCTCCTCCTCCCCTCCTTTATATACGGGGGTAGGGGGGCACCCCAAAGGCACAACAGACAATCTCTTAGCCGTGTGCGGTGCCCCCCTCCACAGTTTAACACCTCGGTCATATCGTCGTAGTGCTTAGGCGAAGCCCTGCACCGGTAACATCATCATCACCGTCACCACGCCGTCGTGCTGACGGAACTCTCCCTCAACCTCAACTGGATCAAGAGCTCGAGGGACGTCATTGTGCTGAATGTGTGCTGAACACGGAGGTGCCGTACGTTTGGTACTTGGATCGGTTGGATCGTGAAGACGTTTGACTACATCAACCGCGTTACTAAACGCTTCCGCATTCGGTCTACAAGGGTACGTGGACACACTCTCCCTGCTCATTGCTATGCATCTTCTAGATAGATCTTGCGTGATCGTAGGTAAATTTTCTGAAATACTACGTTCCCCAACAGTGGCATCCGAGCCAGGTCTATGCGTAGATGTTATATGCACGAGTAGAACACAAAGAGTTGTGGGCGATAATAGTCATACTGCTTACCAGCAACCTCTTACTTTGATTCGGTGGTATTGTTGGATGAAGCGGCCCGGACCAACATTACATGACCACGTTCATGAGACCGGTTCTACCGACGTGCTTCGCACACAGGTGGCTGGCGGGTGTCTGTTTCTCCAACTTTAGTTGAATTGAGTTTGACTATGCCCGGTCCTTGTTGAAGGTTAAAAAATCACACTTGACGAAAAATCGTTGTGGTTTTGATGCGTAGGTAAGAACGGTTCTTGCTAGAAGCCCGTAGCAGCCACGTAAAACTTGCAACAACAAAGTAGAGGACATCTAATTTGTTTTTGCAGGGCTTGTTGTGATGTGATATGGTCAAGACGTGATGAGATATAAATTGTTGTATGAGATGATCATGTTTTGCTAAAGTTATCGGCTACTGGCAGGAGCCTTATGATTGTCTCTTTATTTCATAAGATGCAAGCGCCATATAATTGCTTTAATTTATCGCTGTGCGATAGTAATAGTTGGAAAAGCAATAGTTGGCGAGACGACCATGTGATGACACGTTGATAGAGATCAAGATGATGGAGATCATGGTGTCATGCCAGTGACAATGGAGATCATGACGGTGCTTTGGAGATGGAGATCAAAGGCACAAGATGATGATGGCCATATCATGTCACATATTTTGATTGCATGTGATGTTTATCTTTTATGCATCTTATTTTGCTTAGTATGGCAGTAGCATTATAAGATGACCCCTCACTATATTTCAATGTATAAGTATTCTCCCTGAGTATGCACCGTTGCGACAGTTCGTCGTGCCAAGACACCCCATGATGATCGGGTGTGATAAGCTCTACGTTCACATACAATGGGTGCAAGCCAGTTTTGCACATGCAGAATACTCGGGTTAAACTTAACGAGCCTAGCATATGCAAATATGGCCTTGGAACACTGAGATCGAATGATCGAACGTGAATCATATACTAGATATGATCCACATAGAGATGTTCACCATTGAAAACTACTCCATCTTACGTGATGATTGGACATGGTTTCGTTGATATGGATCACGTGATCATTTAGATGACTAGAGGGATGTCTATCTAAGTGGGAGTTCTTTAGTAATATGATTAATTGAACTTTAATTTATCATGAACTTAGTCCCGATAGTATTTGCATATCTATGTTGTAGATCAATAGCTTGCGATGTAGCTCCCCGTTTATTTTTGATATGTTCCTAGAGAAAAATAAGTTGAAAGATGTTAGTAGCAATGATGCGGACTATCTCCGTGATATGAGGATTATCCTCATTGCTGCACAGAAGAATTATGTCCTTGATGCACCGCTAGGTGACAGACCTATTGCAGGAGCAGATGCAGACGTTATGAACATTTGACAAGCTCAGTATGATGACTACTTGATAGTTTAGTGCACCATGCTTTACGGCTTAGAACCGGGACTTCAAAACGTTTTGAACGCCAAGGAGCATATAAGATGTTCCAAGAGCTGAAATTGGTATTTCAGACTCATGCCCGAGTCGAGAGGTATGAGACCTATGACAAGTATTTTTCCTACAAGATGGAGGAGAATAGCTCAACCAGTGAGCATGTGCTCAGAATGTCTGAGTACTACAATCGCTTGAATCAAGTGGGAGTTAATCTTCCAGATAAGATAGTGATTGACAAAGTTCTCTAGTCACTATCACCAAGTTACTGGAACTTCGTGATGAACTATAATATGCAAGGGATGACGAAAATGATTCCCCGAGCTCTTCGCGATGCTGAAATCGGCGAAGGTAGAAATCAAGAAAAGCATCAAGTGTTGATGGTTGACAAGACCACTAGTTTCAAGTAAAAGGGCAAGACAAAGAAAGGAAACTTCAAGAAGAATGGCAAGCAAGTTGCCACTCCCATGAAGAATCCCAAAGCTAGACCCAAGCCTGAAACTGAGTGCTTCTACTGCAAAGGAAATGGTCACTGGAAGCGGAACTGCCCCAAATACTTGGCGGATGAGAATGAGGGCAAAGTGAACAAAAGTATATATGATATACATGTTATTGATGTGTACTTCACTAGTGTTTATAGTAGCCCCTGGGTATTTGATACAGGTTCAGTTGCTATGATTAGTAACTTGAAACAAGAGTTACAAAATGAACAGAGACTAGTTGAGGGTGAGGTGACGATGTGTGTTGGAAGTGATTCCAAGGTTGATAGGATCAGCATGGCACACTCCCTTTACCTTCGGGATTAGTGTTGAACCTAAAATAAATGTTATTTGGTGTTTGTGTTGAGCTTAATATGATTGGATCATGTTTATTGCAATACGATTATTCATTTAAGTCAAAGAATAATTGTTATTCTATTTACATGAATAAAACATTCTGTGGTCATACACCCAAGGTGAATGGTTTATTGAATCTCGATCGTAGTGATACACATATTCATAATATTGATGCCAAAATATGCAAAGTTGATAATGATAGTGCAACATATTTGTGGCACTGCCATTTAGGTCATATTGGTGTAAAGCGCATGAGGAAAATCCATGCTGATGGGCTTTTGGAATCACTTGATTATGAATCACTTGATGCTTGCGAACCATGCCTCATAGGCAAGATGACTAAGACTCCGTCCTCCGGAACAATGGATCGAGCCACTGACTTATTGGAAATAATACATACCAATGTATGCGGTTCGATGAGTGTTGAGACTCGTGGCAGGTATCGTTATTTTCTGACCTTCACAGATGATTTGGGCAGATATGGGTATATCAACTTGATGAAACATAAGTCTGAAACATTTGAAAAGTTCAATGAATATCAGAGTGAAGTTGAGAATCATCGTAACAAGAAAATAAAGTTTCTACGATCTGATCACGGAGGTGAATATTTGAGTTACGAATTTGGCCTTCATTCAAAACAATGTGGAATAGTTTCACAACTCACGCCACCTGGAACACCACTGCGTAATGGTGTGTCTGAATGCCGTAACCGTACTTTATTAGATATGGTGCGATCTATGATGTCTCCTACCGATTTACCACTATCATTTTGCGGTTATGCATTAGAGACAACTGCATTCACGTTAAATAGGGCACCATCTAAATCCGTTGAGACAACATCGTATAAACTATGGTTTCATGATACGTCTCCAACGTATCTATAATTTATGAAGTATTCATGCTATTATATTATCTGTTTTACATGTTTATGGGCTTTACTAAACACTTTTATATTATTTTTGGGACTAACCTATTAACCGGAGGCCCAGCCCAAATTGTTGTTTTCTTGCCTATTTCAGTGTTTTGAAGAAAAGGAATGTCAAACGGAGTCCAAACGGAATGAAACCTTCGGGGGAGTTATTTTTGGAATGGAAGCAATCCAGGAGACTTGGAGTAGACGTCAGGGAAGCTTCGAGGAAGCCACGAGGCAGGGAGGTGCACCCTACCCCCCTGGGCGCCCCCCACCCTCGTGCCCCTCGTGGCTCCCCTGACCGACTTCTTTCGCCTATATGTATATATATATATCCATATACCCTGAAAACATCGGGGAACAAAATAGATCAGGAGTTCCGACGCCGCAAGCCTCTGTAGCCACCAAAAACCAATCGGGACCCTGTTCCGGCACCCTGCCGGAGGGGGGGGGAACCCTCACCGGTGGCCATCTTCATCATCCCTGTGCTCTCCATGACGAGGAGGGAGTAGTTCACCCTCGGGGCTGAGGGTATGTACCAGTAGCTATGTGTTTGATCTCTCTCTCGTGTTCTTGAGGTGATACGATCTTGATGTATCGCGAGCTTTGCTATTATAGTTGGATCTTATGATGTTTCTCCCCCTCTACTCTCTTGTAGTGGATTAAGTTTTCCCTTTGAAGTTATCTTATCGGATTGAGTCTTTAAGGATTTGAGAACACTTGATGTATGTCTTGCATGTGCTTATCTCTGGTGAAACTGGGATATGACATGATTCACTTGATGTATGTTTTGGTGATCAACTTGCGGGTTCCGCTCGTGAACTTATGCATAGGGGTTGGCACAAGTTTTCGTCTTGACTCTCCGGTAGAAACTTTGGGGCACTCTTTGAAGTACTTTGTGTTGGTTTGAATAGATGAATCTGAGATTGTTTGATGCATATCGTATAATCATACCCACGGATACTTGAGGTGACATTGGAGTATCTAGGTGACATTAGGGTTTTGGTTGATTTGTGTCTTAAGGTGTTATTCTAGTATGCACTCTATGATAGATCAATCTGAAAGAATAACTTTGAGGTGGTTTCGTACCCTACAATAGTCTCTTCGTTTGTTCTCCGCTATTAGTGACTTTGGAGTGACTCTTTATTGCATGTTGAGGGATAGTTATATGATCCTATTATGTTATTGTTGAGAGAACTTGCACTAGTGAAAGTATGAACCCTAGGCCTTGTTTCCTAGCATTGCAATACCGTTTATGCTCACTTTTATCATTAGTTACCTTGCTGTTTTTATAATTTCAGATTACAAAAACCTATATCTACCATCCATATTGCACTTGTATCACCATCTCTTCGCCGAACTAGTGCACCTATACAATTTACCATTGTATTGGGTGTGTTGGGGACACAAGAGACTCTTTGTTATTTGGTTGCAGGGTTGTTTGAGAGAGACCATCTTCATCCTACGCCTCCCACGGATTGATAAACCTTAGGTCATCCACTTGAGGGAAACTTGCTACTGTCCTACAAACCTCTGCACTTGGAGGCCCAACAACGTCTACAAGAAGAAGGTTGCGTAGTAGACATCTAGCAGTTTCTGGCGCCGTTGCCGGGGAGGCGAGTGCTTGAAGGTATATCTTTAGATCTTGCAATCGAATCTTTTAGTTTCTTGTTTTATCACTAGTTTAGTCTATAAAAGAAAACTACAAAAAAATGGAATTGAGGGTGCCTCATATGCTCAATTGCTAGAGGAAGAATGCATTAGAATGTTTGGCACTAAATCTTTGAATGATGAGCATGATTGCAATGTCATTAGTATGAACTCTTTGAATATCCATAGTACTAATGATGATTGCACTAGTCATGATGAAAATGTCTCTTATAAGCATGTCAACTTTTGTGGACTGCATAGAGTTTGCAAGTACTCACCAATTAGGGAAAATAGATTTTGCAAGAGGCATAAGTATTTGGAAACTAAATGGTTGCAAGAAAGGCTAGATGTTTGTGCTGAAAATTTAAAATTCCTTCGCCATACTTGTGAACTTTGCAATGAACATGGTCATTTAAATCTCCAATGCAAACTGTTTCATGATTGTATCGTGTCCAAAAATTGTGATGATTTGATTTCCCTTGCACATCATAATGAACTTAGTTTGCTTTTGGGTTATGAAGAAATGAAACGTATAACTAAGCATATTCCAGAATATAACCTTGAGAAATTCCTCGAAATTGATCTAGAATAAATTTTTATGTATTGTGCGGTGAATTGCATTGAAAATCCTTATATTACTAATTACATAAAGAAAATAAAACAAATAGAGGATGAAGAGAATACTAATGAAAGGGAAGAGTCTTCCCAATATCCTCCTATTATTTCTTATGATGAATCAGGTAACGAGGAGGAGCCTTCTATCCAACCAATCTCATGAATAAGGAGCTCAGAAAAGAGGGCTAAACCTACACATGAGGTGAAAAAGAAAAAGAAAAGATGGAGAAGCAAAGGTAGAAAGGTATCCCTCTCAAATGATGTTGCTCCTATTACTCATTGTGATGATGATAATTGCTATACTATTGTTGCTATCCATACTATTAATGATGAGAGTGATTATGCTTATGATATGAAAAGGCCCAAGCTTGGGGATGCTATGTTTGATGAGAATGACATGTTTGAGAATATATTTGCTGAAATTAATGTTTGTCGCAATCTTGGGGATGCTATGTTTAATGAAGATGATATTTTTAGCCTCCCAAGTTTTGATGAGCAAATTTATTATGATGATAGCATGCCTCCTACTTATGATGATTATATTGATGAAAGTGGGTTTGGAAGAGTGTCAACTTTAGGAAGTAATGATCCCACTATTTTGGAGGGTGTTGAATCTTATTGTGATAATTATGAAAGTGGATTTGGAGAGGTCATGACTTTATTTAGTAATGATTCCACTATCTTGCAAGAGGTTTCAATCGATTATGATGAGAACAAAGTTGCTACTTATGATGATTATTGTGATGACACTTATGCTATAAAGAGTAGTGATGATTATATCTATAAAACTTGTCATGATTATGATTACCCTTTTTCTGAATACTACTCTTTTAACGTGGAAACAATTTATAGTATTCGGGTCTCTTATGATACTCCCACTATTCCAAATGAGAAGAATTTTTCTTATGTAGAGAGTAGTAAATTCTCTATGCTTTTAGATCATGAAAAGAATGCTTTAGGTGCTGGTTATATTGTTTAATTCATTCATGATGCTACTGAAAATTATTATGAGGGAGGAATATATGCTTGTAGGAATTGCAATAATATCAAGTTTCCTCTCTATGTGCTTAAAGTTTTGAAGTTATGCTTGTTTTGCCTCCCTATGCTAGTTGATTATTTTTCCCATAAATTGTTTGATCACAAAATCCCTATGCATAGGAAGTGGGTTAGACTTAAATGTGCTAGTCATATTCTTCATGATGCTCTCTTTATGTTTCAATTCTTATCTTTTATGTGAGCATCATTGAAATCATCATGCCTAGCTAGGGGCGTTAAACGTTAGCGCTTGTTGGGACAACCCAATATTATTTTTGTTCCTTGCTTTTTGCTCCTGTTTAGCAATAAATAATCTATCTAGCCTCTGGTTAGATGTGGTTTTATGTTTTAATTAGTGTTTCTGCCAAGTAGAACCTTTAGGAAGACTTGGGCGAAGTCTTTATGATCATGCTGTAAAAAACATAAACTTTAGCGCTCACAAGATTAGCTGCCATTTTTTACTGGAGAGTGCTTTTAGGTTAATTTTTTTGCAGATGATTAATAGACAAATTCCTCCGGTCCACCAATTTATTTCAGAATTTTTGGATTTCCAGAAGTATACGTTTGATACAGATTACTACAGACTGTTCTGTTTTTGACAGATTCTGTTTTCTATGTGTTGTTTGCTTATTTTGATGAATCTATGAGTAGTATCGGAGGGTATGAACCATAGAGAAGTTGGAATAAAGTAGATATTACACCAATATGAATTTAGAATGAGTTCACAACAGTAACTAAGTGGTGACTTATTTTCTTATACTAACAGAGCTTACGAGTTTTCTGTTAAGTTTTGTGTTGTGAAGTTTTTAAGTTTTGGGTAAAGATTCGATGGACTATGGAATAAGGAGTGGCAAAGAGCCTAAGATTGGCGATTCCCAAGGCACCCCAAGGAAATATTCAAGGACAACCAAGAGCCTAAGCTTGGGGATGCCCCGGAAGGCATCCCCTCTTTCGTCTTCGTTCATCGGTAACTTTACTTGGAGCTATATTTTTATTCACCACATGATATGTGTTTTCCTTGGAGCGTCAATTTATTTGTTAGGATTTGCTTTCTGTTATTTAGAACAATGTTTTGCATCTTTTACTTCAATAAAAGTGGCATTGATAGCCTTTACTATGCCTATTTTACATGTCTTCATGTTGCTGTTTGAAAACAGAAAGTTTACCGCTGTTGCAAAAATTCCCTAGAAAGGTCAGAATGTGATAAAATGTTGAAACCTTTTGCATAATAATCTCTTATAAATTTACTACAGTGGGAATTTTCTTTCATAATTTTTGGAGCTAGGGAAGTATGGATCTTGCTGCATTCTTTACAGACTGTCCTGTTTAGGCAGATTGCTGTTGTGTTTGCATTGTTTGCATATATTTGCTTGTTTAATGATTCTATTTGAGGATAGGAGTATTAAATATGCAGAGGCATTTCGTAGGCAATGTTGAATAATAGTTTTAGTGATTTTCTACAGTAGAGTATGATAAGGTTTTTGCATTGGTTTATACTAACTTATCTCACAAATCCTTGTTGAGTTTTGTGTGGATGAAGCTTTTGAGATTTAGGGAGACCGTGATATGAGAAGAATTAAGGAGATACAAAAGCTCAAGCTTGGGGATGCCCAAGGCATCCCAAGATAACAGTTCAAGAAGTCTCAAGCATCTAAGCTTGGGGATGCCACGGTTGGCATCCCACCTTTCTTCTTCAACAACTATCGGTTAGTATTGGTTCATCCTAAGTTTTTGCTTCTTCACGTGATGTTTGCTATTCTTAGAATGTCATTTTATTTTGTTTTGCTTGATGTTTGAATAAAATATCAAGATCTGAAATTCTTAAATGAGAGAGAGTCTTCACACAGCTACATAATTATTTAACTACTCATTGATCTTCACTTATATCTTTTTGGAGTAGTTTGTCTTTTACTCGTGTGCTTCACTTATATCCTATGAGTAAATAGTTGAATGAGTGAATATCATAAATATGAAATTATATATGTTTCATATACTTATCCCATGGGGCGTAATGACTTCACATATAAGAAGTAGAGGTGGTAAATTTATTGAAGGTTAGCAGACATTGTATTGGTCACTTGAACAATTCATGAAAGAATATTGAGGGAAGAGAGATTTCACATATAAATATACTATCTTGGACATCTTTTGTAATTGTGAGCACTCATTAAAATATGACATGCTAAAAGGTTGATGTTGGACAAGGAAGACAACGTAATGGGTTATGTTTTCTTGTATCTGAAATAAAGTATATTGTCATGGATCATCCAACATGTTGAGCTTGCCTTTCCCCCTCATGCTAGACAAATTCTTTGCACCAAGTAGAGATACTACTTGTGCTTCCAAACATCCCTTAAACAAGTATTGCCATGAGAGTCCACCATACCTACCTATGGATTGAGTAAGATCCTTCAAGTAAGTTGTCATCGGTGCATGCAATAAACACTACAAAAAAAAGACACTTCCGTGATGATACGTGTTGGTCACAGTAGGTCATGTTTTCTGTCATGCATGTACATCCATGACAAATTTATGACAGAATCAAGATAGTCATACCTGTGCTGTCGTAGAGGTGTTCCATGACATTACCAAAATTATCATCACGGAAGTGTCCACTTCCATGACGATAAATCACGCGTCACAGAAGTGCTTTCATCAAGGGTGACCGACACGTGGCATCCACCGTAACGGAATGCCGTTAAGCTATCGGGTCTGGTTTTGGATCCGATAACCCGTTAACAGCCCGGACCAATGGGGATTTTCCACATGTAAAATCATCATTGGCCGGAGGAAACACGTGTTTCCTCACCGCTGGTGCAGATGTCATCCACTCATTGGACAGGAGGCACCTACGATAGTGTCTTTCAGCCTGTTGACGGCCCATAAAGCAGTTGGGCCATTTGTAGTCGGACCTGAGTTTCGGCCTTTTAGCGACCTATTTAATTGTTGGGCCAATTTCCGGCCCGGTGTGTCTTTCAGCCTAGTGACGGCCCATATATCTGTTGGGCCATTTGTAGTCGGACCTGAGTTTTGGCCTTTTAGCGACCCATTTAAGTGTTGGGCCAATTCCCGGTCCTGTGTGCCTTTCAGCCTGTTAACGGACCATAAATGAGTTCCTCCATTTGTAGTCGCATCTGAGTTTTGGCCTTTTAACGGCCCATGCCCTTCATGGTCCAATAGCAGCCCGGTTTCTCTTTCGGCCTGCTAAAGGCCCACAACACAGTTGGGCCATTTACAATACGACCTGACTTTCGGCCTCTTAGTGGCCCATGCTCTACATGGTCCAGTACAAGCCCGCTGTCTCTTTCGGCCTGCTAAAGGCCCACAGTATAGTTGGGCCATATGTAGCCCGAACTTAGTAACGGCATGTTGACGGCCCGTGAAATCAATTGGGCCCACCTGTTGCCCGCTTCGATGTCAGCCTGTTAACGACCCGGGAGTTAAGAGGGCCGACCAATAACTTTCGGCCTGGTAACGGCCCATTAACTTAATGGGCCCACTAAAGTTCGTACATGTCTTTAGGCCAAATTAGATAATTTGAGCCCATTACGACGAGCTATTATGCACAGGACCAAAACCGATCAAGCAAAGGTACGGCATACAGGGAAAAAGGTTGCACATCCAGCATATATTACAGGAAATTACATCCACTGGGCAATCAAAGATTGATGCCAGTGCAAATAAATGAATAGAACCTAACGATCTACAACGTCACAATCTGCAACCTCAGCACGGATGACGCCCATAACATGTGGGCAAGTTCTTGCTGCTTTGCTACACTCTCTCTAAAAACACTGATCAGTTGTTGTGTAGCACGACTCTGCACCTCTGATTCCTCCACCATTTCCATCATTCCTTCAGCCATTAATTGGTTCACAAACATACATTTTTGATAGTGGAGACAGAGGATACTAAACAGATTCAGATGGCGATTTTGGCAGGCTTGTATTATTGATAGTGGAGAGTGTCTCGACCACTACATCATAACATAAATTAGGAGGGGAACCAAAGAGATTAATCATGAGTTATTGGCATATTACCTGGCCTAGATTTATTGGAAAGAAACAATGGGGTTGCCTTGCTGTTTTCAGAGTTTGTCTTCTTATCTTCAGCAGCCTGCACCAAATTAAGACACTAGCATTGCTATCATTGTCCAAGTCAGATAATAGGAAAGCAACATTGGCACAACGAACGTTTGGGCAACTAGCCAACACCAAATTAACACAATATGGCACAACTATCATTGACACAATGAATGAATGGGCAACCAGAGCAGCACTACAATTCAGTAATGTGCATGATATGAGATAGTACACTCATGGAGCTCAGTATGCAAAACTACCAGGCAGTTTTCTTTACAAAAATGAACATTAGCGCCTTTAACATTTTGCTACAACTAATTTTAGATCAGACAAAGGTTGGATTCACGCCGATTAACAAAATACATGCTGATGTAAAAATATAGTGATATACAACAGGTACTTACATCAGCATTGGAGCACAGAGAATTCCCGCAAGATATTTTCCTCGAATACAATGCCAATGAAGGAAATCTTCTATCATTTAAACTTATTTTCTAAAAGAGAGATGGGTAAGAAACATGTAGAAAATATGATCGGAATGCTATAAAATTTCATGATGCGAGGATACGCACACGCTTCTTAGAATGGAGTTGACATTCTTTTGCTGGACTGGAGCAGACTAGTTCTTTGGCCACTGGAATCTGCTTATTATCAGTAGGAGTTGGGTTTCTCTGTGCTGGAGCAGTATCTATGAAAAATGGAGTTGGTTTATTATCTCCTAGCGTTTGGATCTTTTGCAAAGACCTGGTTTGTAACCCTTCAGATTCTAACATAGCCGTCTTCCCTTGCATGCCTTATATAGAAGAATGGTGCTTCAATTATAAAACATGCTATAGCAGATATGGAATAGGTACTGAAGAATAGAAAGGCATGACATATTGACATGTATTCCCTCCATCCGGAAATAAATGGATGGGTCTAGGCGTATTTCAGTTCTAGATACATCCAGTTTTATCCATTTCTGCGACATGTAATCCGGACGGAGGGAGTATGATGTAAGAGCTAGGGATACGACAGGACAACACAGTAAAAAAACACTGAAAACCCACTGCAGAACCAAAGTAATCAAACCCACTGATATGAGATAGTACACTCATGCAGCTCAGGATGGAAAACTAGCAGGCAGTTTTCCTTACAAAAATCAACATTGTGGCCTTTAATCATACATTTTGCTACAACTAAATTTAGATCAGATAAAGGTTGATTCACGCCGATTAACAAAATACATGCTGATGTAAAAATATAGTGATATACAACAGGTACTTACATCTGCATTGGAGTATAGAGAATTCCTGCAAGAATCTTTCCTCACAGACGATACCAGTGCAGAAATTCTTCTATCTATTAAGCTTATTTTCTAAAAGAGAGATGGGTAAGAAACATGTAGAAAATATGATCAGCATGCTATAAAATTTCATGATGCAAGGATACGCACACGCTTCTTAGAATGGAGTTGACATATTTTTGCTGGACTGGAGTGGACTAGTTCTTTGGCCACTGGAATCTGCTTATTATCAGTAGGAGTTGGGTTTCTCTGTGCTGGAGCAGTATCTATAAAATCTGGAGTTGGTTTATTATGTCCTAGCGTTTGGATCTTTTGCAAAGAACTGGTTTGTAACCCTTCAGATTCTAACATAGTCGTCTTCCCCTTGCATGACTTTTATAGAAGAATGGTGCTTCAGTTATAAAACATGCTACAGCAGAGAGATGGAATAGGTACTGAAGAATAGAAAGGCATGACATATTAACATGTATTCCCTCCATCCGGAAAAAAATGGATGGGTCTAGGCGTATTTCAGTTCTAGATACATCCTTTTTTATCCATTTCGGCAACATGTAATCCGGACGGAGGGAGTATGGTGTAAGAGCTAGGGATACGACAGGACAACACAGTAAAAAAACACTAGTTGAATGTAAAACTGTATGCTAGCGGAATACGTACAAGAAAAACTAAGGAAGCATACACGTGTATGATTGGGAAACTAAGATGGCATTGCAACAGAGCACTAGAACAGCACTTCAATGTAAAAAAACATGGTATGGTAGACAGATGAAGTATGTAGTGATGAATAGCAATGCATAAGATATTCAGAAGCATGATGTCCAAATTAAGCAGATGGCATTGCGATAGAGTAGAATGACAGTACTTGAATTTGAAAACATGTTATCAAGAATGGAATAGGTATTGAAAAACAGGAAGGCATGACATATTTACATGCATGATCAGCATGCTAAGCACATGGCATTGCAACAGAGTAGATACACTCTAGGACATTATATGCATGTTGTACCCATATCACGGGCCAAGTTAGAGCAAGGACCTTGTGGGGTGAAGAGGATTCAACATCTTTCTGCAAGTCTTCTGGAGAACTGCCTTTACATGTTCCATCATATTGGGTATCATTGACATCAAGTTTATTGGCCTTTACATTGCTCCGTGAGGTTCTTGTGGATATATCAGTGTGTGCAATTATATCTGACATGCATGGAAGACAACTAGTAGTTAGATTTATGTAATGAGTGTATGTAGGAGACGACATAAATAGTAGGACTGGGGTTAACTAGCAGCAACAGGTCTCAAAAACTAAAGGGAGAACAGAGATGAAAGCTACAGAATATGTATCATTTGTACTCGAGATTAACTAGCTGGCACACAAAAGTATTAAAGAACAACATAGGTAATACTAGAAGTGGTATAATACTATAATCACCAGCCTGTGGGATAGCATTGGCTGATTGATGATAACTATGGAACAACGTTACCTAAAGAACAAGTATCTTAGCTGAACTATGGAACAACGTTAACTCCTGAACAAGACCCATAGAGATCAGCATGAATATACAGTGAAATGTGATAATCTATTTTCCATGCTTACATGAATAACAAAGCCATAAATGTTGCACACAAGTAAGATGAGGGTACAACCTATCTGGCCGCCATCCATAGGAGTGAGCATCATGTGCTGACTTGTCGATGGCCCTTCAGTTGTTGTGGCTGTCCATTGTGGCACCCCGATCCGCATGGAGCAGGGGGCCTTCGCACGTCAGCCCAGGATAACACCTGACGCACGACAGGTCCATAATACAGCATTCCAGGTACAATAATATTCATCAAATACATGTGCATAAGCTTACATCATTGATGAATACAATCATCTGGCATAGCCCTACGGCTATTTGAATGGCAGCGGAAATCTATTAAAATGGCGGCGGAAGTCTTGGTTTGGTGGCTCATCAACTCTGGCTGGGCTCCACAACTCACAGGACTGGGGGTTACGGCCTAACACGACGGATCAAGCGAACAATTCGGGTACGACCTACAAAACTGGCATGACACGCCAGGTCAGTACATTGAATGTACTTGCAAGTCAACCAAATACATAGCATCCAAACAAGCAGAAGACAAAGCAAGAACCAAGCGTATGCAACAACCTATCTCATATCAATTACTAAACATGGCATGATAAAGATTCAACTAAGCATGAACAAAATCATAACATCTACTAACATGGCAATGACATGGCATATCAAAACATGCTTATAACATGGTAATAGCAAAACATAGCATATCATCTCAATCATGGCATAATTTAACATATAAATCACAGTATGGCATGGCATCATGAAACTATGCTGAAAATAAACTACCAATAATATCCAATACAGACATAGCATGTTAACTTTATTCAATCATCTTCTATTCTGCCTTGGTTTTTAAATGCAACATATTACTCATCCAATGCAACCAAACTTGTGCACCGAGTCCCTCGGACTCTCTTACCAACGGGTTGCCTCGCAACCGAATGGTGATCTTTCCGGCGATCACAACCATGACCAACACTTGGTCTCCAACACTCATCGAGACCTCGTCTCGTGATCATATTAAAGCATCATCGTGACTTCTCAGGACTATCTCATAGTCCAAGTCACCCTATTTTTGTGATCACATATTTATCTACCAACTTAATTATTTCAGGTTTATCCTCCATTTCGACCAAGACCTGATAGTGGGACTTGCTACGAACTCATGCCCATGACCGATGACACGGCTATCGATAGACTTTATATACACTCTGCAGAGGTAGCACACTGTACCCACACCACGGAACCCATGGCCTCGTCATCCCATTCGGGTTGACCAACGGCATTCCGACGAAACCAACCTACTGCCATGACGCTCTCCCGGCCACTCCGACCCAATCCCCAACGGGCTGGTCCTGGGTGGCCCCGTGTCTACCAAAGACACCCCGACCACCGTCGTGGTCAACTCCCACTCGGGGACACTCCCACTCGGGGACTGGTACCAAAAATCTCAAAAACAAGCACACAAGGTTATGTCCGCTTACCTGATCAGGATAAGCACGCCCATAACCTTCCCTAGTGGGAGGCACCGGCGAGAGGTCACGACAATAGCTCGCATTAAGGCCTCCCATAAGGCAAATGTGGTTGCACTGAAAAAAGTTCGGTTTCGCGGCACTATGACTCGATCCCATCGATGACGGAGGAGGTTTGTTATTATTAAGTCATTTTATTTCCTTCTCCATCATCATGAACATATTTAACATGAGTGCAACATGCCGCATACAAATGCACGAACAAAATATTGAACTCCTCAAGTGCACAACTCTAACATAAAGGACACGACAATACTATATCAATGGTGCATTACAATCCTCATAACAGTTTATAACGATGAAATGCAAATAAAGTAGAGTAGTGGCATGGCATTATTAATAATAACATTCTAATTAACATGGCAAAGGTATCATGAAACACAAGCATGCAAGATAGGCATAAAGATATAACTGCCGATGAAAACGATATAAAACAACTGCAACTACACACACACATAAGGTGCAAGAAAAGTCAACATGCAAGTTCGGGGCTCATGATAAGAGGTTGGCTTGCCTGGGGGTCGACAAATACTCCGGGAAGAAGTGCGAAATGATCGCGAAAAGATTTGCTGGAAACAGTTCCTTCTCGGAGGGGGCTGTTTACGGGCAAGGGCAAAAAGGTCATTTTCACTGTGTGAAAATATTATGAAAATAACATCAATGGAACGGGCTCGACGAAACGAAGACGTGGGCTTTGGATTCACCTCATTTGGAGTTGTGGGTAAAAAGATATGACCGTTTAACTATCAGGGACCAATCTGTAAAGAAAATCATTACAAACGGGGCCCTAGCAGAAAAACAGATCGCGTCTTTCTCAGAAATACGCTTTCCAGAAAGTAAAGCGCATTCTAACCCGAAGAAGAGGAAGAATACGCTTTCCGTGATTGAAAGCGCATTATCCAGCAATACGCTTTCGCGTGGGGAAAACGACTTCGCGCCTGGGGCGCGTCCACTTATCCAACGTGGCGCTCCCCGTCTCGCCGACAGGTGGGGCCCAGAGGCAGGGTCAACACGGGCGGGGCCCGCCTAGCCTTCTTCTTCCTCACGCTCGGGGTCGAGCGAGGCAGCGGGAGGGGATCGCCCCGACGGCGATCGCCGGCGCGTCCGGCCTCCTCTCGCGACGGCCGACCTACCCACGAGCTCAGGAGAACAAGGCGCATCTCCTGGTGGGCTCGGTTGCCGGCGAGGAGCGCGGGAGAAGAAGCAGCAGGGCACGCGGCAGAGAGGGGATTCGGGCTCTGGTGGGCATGGGGTTCTGGTGGGGGAAGCGGAGGAGCGGCGAGCCAGGGAGGATCGACGGGGATTGGCGCGTCCATCCATGGGCTCAGACTGGGTAGGGGACGGCCGGCGAGAGAGAATGGCCGAGGGGATCGGCGGCGGCCATTCGGCCATGGAGGGGGATGTGGAGCTCCGAGGCGAGTGGGGAGGCTTTGAGAGGCGTTGTGGCCGCGGAAGAGCTCGAGGGCTCTACTTATAGACGCGGGAGAGCTCGGGAAGGGGGGGCGAGGTGGCACGCGGCGTGCGATGTGTCCGTGCGCCGGCGAGGGCGCAGGCGCGGCCAAGGCTCACGGGGAGGCACGGGAAGGCGACGAGGGGGATCAATACGAACGCCAGAATGTCACGGAGACGAGGAAGGCGTACGGACGAACGGAGGAAGAAGACATCGGCGAGGAAGACGACGATGCACAGGAGCGCACTATTCCGGTCGTTGGCATGGCTCTCCGGAGAAGAAAACGAAGGGGGCAGTGGTCCAGAGGGTAGACGACGACGAGGGGGGGCTACTGGACATTAATGGCGAGGCCAGAGGCGGTCGGGGCAGCGATGCCGACGACCACAGTGGCTAGACCACCATTTTGGCTGGTTACACGCGTGGTCACCACTGGCATGGCACGCTCTGGGGTTTTAACTGATGTAAATTCATGTCTACCGCATAGTCCTTCCAGCGTGGAGTGTTACCATGGTGAAAGATCGGGCAGAGACAAATGGAGATGAGTGAAACAAGCTCCACAATTTTGCTGTTGCAAAGTTCACAACATCCTAGTGATTAAACCCGAGAGGGTAAATGGTAAACTTGATGTCCGGGAGGCTTGGGGTAGAAAGGACTACGGTCCTGGGAGTTTTGAGGTAAAATGGACAACTATTTACCATAGTTGCTGTACAACCACCAAAACTGACCCAGAAAATTAATCATGATGAAACACTCACTACGAGTGATTGATTGGGCTATAACTTGGCAAAGCCTGATGATTTGAACATACCATGATGCTGTCAAAAGTTCATACCAAATGGACTCACCAAAATGGTACTTCCTTCACAGCTATCATTTCTGTCCAAAAACTTCAGAAGAATCCTCAGGGCAATTGGTCAAGTGAAATGAGCCACAATCTTGTGGAGATAGGTTATATGAGTAGGAGAAGGCCTGGAAAAATTATCAGCCATAATGGAGCAAGATAAAATACACTTGCTTCACAAACTGAAAATTTGGACAGAAATCATAATTGCTCCTGTGCTCACATAGTTCAATGAAATGAACTGAATTTGGGTGGAGGATAATGATTTGAGATACTTGAGAGGATGTAAAAGTTTCATCCCATTTGGAAACACTATGAAGGTACTTCCTTCACAAACTTGTGTTCTGGTCAGAAACTTTGAAAAATTGCACAGGGAGCTAGGGTGAATGGATTGAGCTCATCTTTGGTATCCATGGATTATTTAACAATGTTAAACACCCTGCCAAATTGCAGCTCAATTGGACTTAGCAATAAAGCACTTCCTTTGCAAAATTTCAGAGAAGGCAGAAACTTGCATTGGATCATGTGCCAAATTTTGAAATGTGGAATCATGATTTTAGGATGGAACTAGTGATTATATAGCAAGGACAAGCTCCACAATTCATGTGGGAATTTTCTCTGCTATAAAAATAGTAGTTCCTTTGGAAATTGGCAGAAATGCAATATTGGCATAAAATAGGAAAAGGCAATTTTCCTTATTTAATTATGGCCAATATACTTGCCAGAGCTTGGATTAGGCATAAGCATCAACTCCACCAATTCTCATGAATTTAGGAGATGGCTAGATATGCCTTTGGATTTTATTCCTCAGAATAAATCATAATTCAAAAATATTGCATTGGACTTAGCAATATTTTTGCATATCCAAGGTTAAGAAAGATAGGATGATCTCTGGGATCAATTGGGAGGATCAACAGAACAAGGAAAATGGTGGCTCCTTTGTAATCACAAGGGCATATCCAAATACCAAAAATTTGGAATTAGGGTTTAAGAGGAATTGAGCTGATGCAAATGAGGTCTTGCCCACTGAAAAAGACATGAGCACGATTTTGAAAGGTTGGAAATGAAAAAAAAATCTCAGGGTCATCCAGCAAACTCAGGAGATAATTTTGAAAATGAGTGCCAGGAGAGAATAACTGCACAAAAATTGATAACCCAATTTTTGGGCTGTTACAACTCTTCCCCCCTTAAAAAGAAATCTCATCCTCGAGATTCCTAGGGTTACAGCACAAACGAAAGAATAACAACTCCGGAGAAAAACCTCGGGGTTAATTTTTAACCCTTTGGTTAAATTCAAACGAGTTGGGGGCACAAAAAAATTTGCGGATTCCTCCACGAAACGTAGGTGTCGAGGTAGAATCAAGGGTGAAACCTGTATCGGGGTAGATGTACTGGGTCGAGTGAAATAAAATTGGCAGTGTTTCTCCGGAAATGAAATCAGGAAAAAGAATTAGAGACGAGGAATTTCCAAGCGGAAATGCCTTTGCGGGGTTTCTAGAGTTGGAAATCCGGCACACGGCGTATGCACAGATAGATAGGGATATGTAACTTTGCATTTCCCCGACTACTGCCCGAATGTACTCGTGGGTGAACCGGGTATGCGTGCAGTATGCAGAAAAATCTAAACTAGCAAATAGACAGAGGCAATAAACATGCAACGGAAAACACACCAGGCAAAATCATTCTACGGTGTTTTAATGCTAGTGGGTATATGTACTCCTGGTATACATATACCTACACTAGCGCGCATTTTATTATAGACTCGAGACAAGTCAGGGTTAATTTAGTGTATGTGATCTACTAATTAAAATCTTGTTAGCAACACAGTGTCAACCCTGTCAAACATTTCTGCTTGACAGAGAGACAAGCAAAAACAACACAAAAACAAAAGCACAAAAACATACATAGAACACAGCATACGGACTACAAGAGTACCAGCAGACAACAGAACACGAACGTGCTACGCGCTAAACGAAGCAACTCATCTAAGGATACATAGTTCTACCCTCATATCGAGGATGAACCGACAGACTGATCATCTTACTGCTTGACTGAGGTCATGCAGAGGATTTGCCTTGCTGGGGCTCTCCGGGAGGACGAAGACTGAGCCAATCTCCATCTTCATCATCCGACACTACTATGGGTTGGGGTTCGGCTGCTGGGGGTGTGGCTGAAATTGATCCGAGCAAATGCTGCTGGTGGATCTGTAAAAGAGCCTTGTCGAGGGTGACGATGTTGGGTCTAGGCCACAACACGGGTTGAGTGGACAGCACTGGTTCGGATGGCGTTGGACAAATGACTTGAGGTGCGAATTTACGAGCCTCACGGTAAGCTTCCTTGACGACTCGCACCGCATCGTTGTCCAGAGTTCGAAACTCGGCAAGCATCTGGGAAATCATCATCCCCTGGGCGGTAATATACTGCACCAGGCGAGCGATTGCGGGGTCATCTCCTTGGCTAGCGGGAGAAGGCTGCATTCCTACCTCTGTCACAATGGGGTAGAAGCAGAAATCACGGCTTGCTGCCATATGCGGGTATCTGGTTCGGAGGTGAAGCATAGCCTGCACAGCAGCGGCCTGAATGGCTAAATCAGAGGTAGGCATAGCTCTACCCTGAAAAACCAATGGCTGGCCATCCGCTGCTAGGCTGATGCACACTCTTGCATTGAAGTGATGAAGGTGAGGGACGGGTGATGATTGGAACACCAGGTAATCGGGGCTAGCCTTACAGCCAAAGGCTTTGGTGAGCATCTCAGCAAGAAGGGGTGGAAAGCCGGGTTGGTTGACGGCACCGGTGCGGCTGTGAAACTTGGGAGCTTTGAAGGTGCCAGTCATGGCTGGAGTGCTACTAGCTAGGCTTCTCTGCAGGGACATGGTTGACTAAGGGGTGAGCGATACGGCGAGCGGAAAGGGGGCTTTTATAGGCAGCTATGCGAGACATGCCCGCATGGTGTGGCCCCTTTCCCTTAATGGCGAAGGGTGAGTGGTGTGTCCGACCCGAAAGGATATGGTTGCTATTCGCGCCATGGATAACTAGGCGGGGACAGCGGGGTGAGGACGTGTCGGTCCCGACTGCGCCACCTGTTGATTAACAGTGGCCATGCCGTATGCAGGGATGGGTCAAATCCCTTAGGGCCATTACCGGTTAATGGTAGCGGTGATCTAATACTAGGATAACCTATGCCAGCTTGGCTGCTCTGATACAATGCCCTGTGGCACCCCGATCCGCATGGAGCAGGGGGCCTTCGCACGTCAGCCCAGGATAACACCTGACGCACGACAGGTCCATAATACAGCATTCCAGGTACAATAATATTCATCAAATACATGTGCATAAGCTTACATCATTGATGAATACAATCATCTGGCATAGCCCTACGGCTATTTGAATGGCACCGGAAATCTATTAAAATGGCGGCGGAAGTCTTGGTTTGGCGGCTCATCAACTCTGGCTGGGCTCCACAACTCACAGGACTGGCAAGGTTACGGCCTAGCACGACGGATCAAGCGAACAATTCGGGTACGACCTACAAAACTGGCATGACACGCCAGGTCAGTACATTGAATGTACTTGCAAGACAACCAAATACATAGCATCCAAACAAGCAAAAGACAAAGCAAGAACCAAGCGTATGCAACAACCTATCTCATATCAATTACTAAACATGGCATGATAAAGATTCAACTAAGCATGAACAAAATCATAACATCTACTAACATGGCAATGACATGGCATATCAAAACATGCTCATAACATGGTAATAGCAAAACAGAGCATATCATCTAAATCATGGCATAATTTAACATATAAATCACAGCATGGCATGGCATCATGAAACTATGCTGAAAATAAACTACCAATAATATCCAATGCAGACATAGCATGTTAACTTTATGCAATCATCTTCTGTTCTGCCATGGTTTTTAAATGCAACATATTACTCATGCAATGCAACCAAACTTGTGCACCAAGTCCCTCCGACTCTCTTACCAACGGGTTGCCTCGCAACCGAACGGTGATCTTTCCGGCGATCACAACCATGACCAACACTTGGTCTCCAACACTCATCGAGACCTCGTCTCGTGATCATATTAAAGCATCATCGTGACTTCTCACGACTATCTCATTGTCCAAGTCACCATATTCTTGTGATCACATATTTATCTACCAACTTAATTATTTCAGGTTTATCCTCCATTTCGACCAAGACCTGATAGTGGGACCTACTACGAACTTATGCGCATGACCGAGGACACGGCTATCGATAGACTTTATATACACTCTGCAGGGGTAGCACACTATACCCACACCACGGAACCCATGGCCTCGTCATCCCATTCGGGTGGAACAACGGCATTCCGACGAAACCAACCTACTGCCATGACGCTCTCCCGGCCACTCCGACCCAATCCCCAACGGGCTGGTCCTGGGTGGCCCCGTGTCTACCAAAGACACCCCGACCACCGTCGTGGTCAACTCCCACTCGGGGACACTCCCACTCGGGGACTGGTACCAAAAATCTCAAAAACAAGCACACAAGGTTATGTCCGCTTACCTGATCAGGGTAAGCACGCCCATAACCTTCCCTAGTGGGAGGCACCGGCGAGAGGTCACGACAATAGCTCGCATTAAGGCCTCCCATAAGGCAAATGTGGCTGCACTGAAAAAAGTTCGGTTTCGCGGCACTATGACTCGATCCCATCGATGACGGAGGAGGTTTGTTATTATTAAGTCATTTTATTTCCTTCTCCATCATCATGAACATATTTAACATGAGTGCAACATGCCGCATACAAATGCACGAACAAAATATTGAACTCCTCAAGTGCACAACTATAACATAAAGGACACGACAATAGTATATCAACGGTGCATTAAAATCCTCATAACAGTTTATAACGATGACATGCAAATAAAGTAGAGTAGTGGCATGGCATTATTAATAATAACATTCTAATTAACATGGCAAAGGTATCATGAAACACAAGCATGCAAGATAGGCATAAAGAAATAACTTCCGATGAAAACGATATAAAACAACTGCAACTAGACACACACATAAGGTGCAAGCAAAGTCAACATGCAAGTTCGGGGCTCATGATAAGAGGTTGGCTTGCCTGGGGGTCGACAAATACTCCGGGAAGAAGTGCGAAATGATCGCGAAAAGATTTGCCGGAAACAGTTCCTTCTCGGAGGGGGCTGTTTACGGGCAAGGGAAAAAAGGTCATTTTCACTATGTGAAAATATTATGAGAATGACATCAATGGAATGGGCTCGACGAAACGAAGACGTGGGCTTTGGATTCACCTCATTTGGAGTTGTGGGTAAAAAGATATGACCGTTTAACTATCAGGGACCAATCTGTTAAGAAAATCATTACAAACGGGGCCCTAGCAGAAAAACAGATCGCGTGTTTCTCAGAAATACGCTTTCCAGAAAGGAAAGCGCATTCTAACCCGAAGAAGAGGAAGAATACGCTTTCGTTGATTGAAAGCGCATTATCCAGCAATACGCTTTCGCGTGGGGAAAACGACTTCGCGCCTGGGGCGCGTCCACTTATCCAACGTGGCGCTCCCCGTCTCGTCGACAGGTGGGGCTCAGAGGCAGGGTCAACGCTGGCGGGGCCCTCCTGGCCTTCTTCTTCCTCACGCTCGGGGTTAAGCGAGGCAGCGGGAGGGGATCGCCCCGACGGCGATCGCCGGCGCGTCCGGCCTCCTCTCGCGACGGCCGACCTACCCACGAGCTCAGGAGAACAAGGCGCATCTCCTGGTGGGCTCGGTTGCCGGCGAGGAGCGCGGGAGAAGAAGCAGCAGGGCACGCGGCAGAGAGGGGATTCGGGCTCTGGTGGGCATGGGGTTCTGGTGGGGGAAGCGGAGGGGCGGCGAGCCAGGGAGGATCGACGGGGAGTGGCGCGTCCATCCATGGGCTCAGACTGGGCAGGGGACGACCAGAGAGAGAGAATGGCCGAGGGGGATCGGCGGCGGCCATTCGGCCATGGAGGGGGATGTGGAGCTCCGAGGCGAGGGGGGAGGCTTTGAGAGGCGTTGTGGCTGCGGAAGAGCTCGAGGGCTCTACTTATAGCCGCGGGAGAGCTCGGGAAGGGGGGCGAGGTGGCACGCGGCGTGCGACGTGTCCGTGCGCCGGCGAGGGCGCAGGCACGGCCAAGGCTCACGGGGAGGCACGGGAAGGCGACAAGGGGGATCAAGACGAACGCCAGAGGGTCACTGAGACGAGGAAGGCGTGCGAACGAACGGAGGAAGAAGACATCGGCGAGGAAGACGACGATGCACAGGAGCGCACTATTCCGGTCATTGGCACGGCTCTCCGGAGAAGAAATCAAAGGGGGGCAGCGGTCCAGAGGGAAGACGACGACGTGGGGGGCTACTGGACATTAATGGCGAGGCCAGAGGCGGTCGGGGTAGCGATGCCGACGACCACAGTGGCTAGACCATCGTTTTGGCTGGTTACACGTGTGGTCACCACTGGCATGGCACGCTCTGGGGTTTTAACTGATGTAAATTCATGTCTACCGCGTAGTCCTTCCAGCGTGGAGTGTTACCATGGTGAAAAATCGGGCAGAGACAAATGGAGATGAGTGAAACAAGCTCCACAAGTTTGCTGTTGCAAACTTGGCAACATCCTAGAGATTAAACTAGAGAGGGTAAATGGTAAACTTGATGTCCGGGAGGCTTGGGGTAGAAAGGACTACGGTCCTGGGAGTTTTGAGGTAAAATGGACAACTATTTACCATAGTTGTTGTACAACCACCAAAACTGACCCAGAAACTTAATCATGATGAAACACTCACTAGGAGTGATGGATTGGGCTATAACTTGGCAAAGCCTGATTATTTGAACATACCATGATGCTGTAAAAAGTTCAACCAAATGGACTCACCAAAATGGTACTTCCTTCACAGCTATCATTTCTGTCCAAAAACTTTAGAAAAATCCTCAGGGCAATTGGTCAAGTGAAATGAGCCACAATCTTGTGGAGATAGGTTATATGAGTAGGAGAAGGCCTGGAAAAATTATCAGCCATAATGGAGCAAGATAAAATACACTTGCTTCACAAACTGAAAATTTGGACAGAAATAAAGAATTGCTCCTGTGCTCACATAGTTCAATGAAATGAACTGAATTTGGGTGGAGGATAATGATTTGAGATACTTGAGATGATGGAAAAGTTTCATCCCATTTGGAAACACTATGAAGGTACTTCCTTCAGAAACTTGTGTTCTGGTCAGAAACTTTGAAAAATTGCACAGGGAGATAGGGTTAATGGATTGAGCTCATCTTTGGTATCCATTGGTTATTTAACAATTTTAAACACCCTGCCAAATTGCAGCTCAATTGGACTTAGCAATAAAGACTTCCTTTGCAAAATTTCAGAGAAGGCAGAAAATTGCATTGGATCATGTGCCAAATTTTGAAATGTGGAATCATGATATTAGGATGGAACTAGTGATTATATAGCAAGGACAAGCTCCACAATTTATGTGGGAATTTTCTCTGCTATAAAAATAGTAGTTCCTTTGGAAATTGGCAGAAATGCAATATTGGCATTAAATAGGAAAAGGCAATTTTCCTTATTTAATTATGGCCAATATACTTGCCAGAGCTTGGATTAGGCATAAGCATCAACTCCACCAATTCTCATGAATTTAGGAGATGGCTAGATATGCCTTTGGATTTTATTCCTCAGAATAAATCATAATTCAAAAATATTGCATTGGACTTAGCAATATTTTTGCATATCCAAGGTTAAGAAAGATAGGATGATCCCTGGGATCAATTGGGAGGATCAACAGAACAAGGAAAATGGTGGCTCCTTTGTAATCACAAGGGCATATCCAAATTCCAAAAATTTGGAATTAGGGTTTAAGAGGAATTGAGCTGATGCAAATGAGGTCTTGCCCACTGAAAAAGACATGAGCAGGATTTTGAAAGGTTGGAAACGACAAAAATTTTCTCAGGGTCATCCAGCAAACTCAGGAGAAAATTTTGAAAATGAGTGCCAGGAGAGAATAACAGCACAAAAATTGATAACCCAATTTTGGGGCTGTTACATCCATGTCGGGCATGCGCATTCGATGCAGGGAACTGTTGAGTGGGGACTATAGCTCGCTTCTGGTGTATGCTTCCCTTGTTGGAGCAGCTGCAGTGAGTCGGAAGACGGTGTGGCTGAAGATGCAGATAACGCATAATGTTAAGAACGACACATCTCTTTGATCTGAAGAAATACACTAAGAGATCAACAGCAAGGTATGAGAGTGGTCACACGTCTGTTGACTGAGACAAAATTGGGGTCACACGATTTTATTTTATTTTGGTATTGTTCGATCTACGCCGGATGGCTTGATGGCCGTCTTGTGCCTCCTGGCTGACACTGTTAGGAATCTTCCCCGAAGAGCCAGCGACCAACGGTAGAGCAGCTTGCCTCCGCCGTCCGTGGCCCTGGCCAAAACCCCGCTCCCGCCCAACCGCACTACCGTGGTTGCGCCGCCCCCGGGCCAATCCACAAAGACTCCCCATCATCCAGATCTGGCGTCGACAGTACCTTGAACCCACACAACTCTAAGATAGCCATCTAAGCGCTGCTACCGCGGCGAACTTGCGGCCCCGCACCCTTATGTTAGAGACAAGCCAACGGGCAGCCTAGGAGCTCCGCCTCCTCGAGGGGTGCTGCTTCCCATTGGGAATCGATTGGCCCAGAATAAAAATCCAGACAACTGACGCCTAAATAAAGTGATTTGAGATGAGGGTGCGACCTATCTGGCGGCATGGTGAAGTAGGAAGGTCCAGCTGCCGAGTCGGTGAGGCCGGCGCGGTTGTAGTGGCCACCGGCGGCAGGGAAACAACGATGTCGCGACGGTCGACGGCTATGGGGATGCAGCGCCGGGACTCTAGACGGATCCGAAGTTGAAGCCGCTCCGGCACCGTGAACAACGGCGGGGGTGAATCGGCTCCGGTACGGTTCAAGCGGCCGTCGTCAAGGCAGCTCCAGCAGCACGGAGTAAGAGGCACACGGCCCAGTGCACGACGGCAAATGGACATCGTCTCCGGCATTAGGGAGGAGGGCGGCTGTGAAATTGGTGCGGTGGGGGCGCCATGGAGGAGGGGCTGAGGTTTCGCGGCTCGGGAGAAGGGAGCTTCTGGGGAGAAGGTGATTTGGCGCCCACGAGGTATGAATGGGGGGGGGGAATTGGGATACGGACGCATTTGTCTGAAATGTGAGGGGGAGTTACAGTTCTACCCCTGCCTTTAGGCTTCTCGGCTTGGGTCTGTGTACTGAGGGTCGAGGATAGTAGAGTAACTTTGCTTCTCCCCAAATAGTGGGTGGGAGCGATTTCGGGCGAGGAGGGCGTGTTTTGAAATATAGTGGGCGCGAGCGATTTCGGGCGAGGAGAGCGTGTTTTGAAAAAGTGGGCGCGAGCTATTTCGGGCGAGGAGAGCGTGTTTTGCCGACCATTGTTTATGAATTATTCGGCACATGTCATTTCGAACGAGGAGAAGGCGCGCTTGGATGAAGTTATGAACCTTCCCTCGATGCACAACGGGCCAATTAATGCGTCTCCCACATAGGACGGTAATTTCGCGTCTCCCATTTATTTGCTCGGGCGAATTCCACCGAGCAGAGGATGTTTAACGGTTCGTTCAAAATTTGGGAGAACGAGCATCAACGTTTACCTTACCAAGTCGATTTGAATCAAATTTAGAAATATTAGCTTGCCACTTCTTTTTTAGATGGAGAGATGATGCTCGGGAGTAATGTGTTTTTACATGCTCGTTGCTAGCGATTTACTATATGACAAATAGTTGACCCACTCAAAAACGGGAATCAAACCCAAAATGAAATATCTCGATTCAATGAAATAGCTCGTTAACTAGGTCAAAATAGTGAACTAAATCCAAAATTGAACACCTCAATCGAATAGCATGTTGTACAGTATTATAGTACTCCATGAACATGTTGAAAGTCAACTTAATGAACTTGTTTGATATACGCATATATCCGTTCATGTGTGGATTGCAGACAACATGTTCTCCAATTTAAATACTTGAATGCAAGTTTATATCGAAACATGGTTTATATCAGTCTTTGATGCATAAAACGCGACCTCCCCCTCTCCTGTACTCCTGCTCTCTC